>NC_139992.1:47276606-47315100 GCF_964263955.1 Coregonus lavaretus | reverse complement strand
TAAAAAGATGAGAGAGGCCTGTAATTTTCATTATAGGTACACGTCAACTATGACAGACAAATTGAGGAAAGAAAATCACATTGTAGGATTTTTTTATAAATTTATTTGCAAATTATGGTGGAAAATAAGTATTTGGTCACCTACAAACAAGCAAGATTTATGGCTCTCACAGACCTGTAACTTCTTCTTTAAGAGGCTCCTCTGTCCTCCACTCGTTACCTGTATTAATGGCACCTGTTTGAACTTGTTATCAGTATAAAAGACACCTGTCCACAACCTCAAACAGTCACACTCCAAACTCCACTATGGCCAAGACCAAAGAGCTGTCAAAGGACACCTGAAAAAAAATTGTAGACCTGCATCAGGCTGGGAAGACTGAATCTGCAATAGGTAAGCAGCTTGGTTTGAAGAAATCAACTGTGGGAGCAATTATTAGGAAATGGAAGACATACAAGACCACTGATAATCTCCCTCGATCTGGGGCTCCACGCAAGATCTCACCCCGTGGGGTCAAAATGATCACAAGAACGGTGAGCAAAAATCCCAGAACCACACGGGGGGACCTAGTGAATGACCTGCAGAGAGATGGGACCAAAGTAACAAAGCCTACCATCAGTAACACACTACGCCGCCAGGGACTCAAATCCTGCAGTGCCAGACGTGTCCCCCTGCTTAAGCCAGTACATGTCCAGGCCTGTCTGAAGTTTGCTAGAGTGCATTTGGATGATCCAGAAGAGGATTGGGAGAATGTCATATGGTCAGATGAAACCAAAATAGAACTTTTTGGTAAAAACTCAACTCGTCGTGTTTGGAGGACAAAGAATGCTGAGTTGCATCCAAAGAACACCATACCTACTGTGAAGCATGGGGGTGGAAACATCATGCTTTGGGGCTGTTTTTCTGCAAAGGGACCAGGACGACTGATCCGTGTAAAGGAAAGAATGAATGGGGCCATGTATCGTGAGATTTTGAGTGAAAACCTCCTTCCATCAGCAAGGGCATTGAAGATGAAACGTGGCTGGGTCTTTCAGCATGACAATGATCCCAAACACACTGCCCGGGCAACGAAGGAGTGGCTTCGTAAGAAGCATTTCAAGGTCCTGAAGTGGTCTAGCCAGTCTTCAGATCTCAACCCCATAGAAAATCTTTGGAGGGAGTTGAAAGTCTGTGTTGCCCAGCGACAGCCCCAAAACATCACTGCTCTAGAGGAGATCTGCATGGAGGAATGGGCCAAAATACCAGCAACAGTGTGTGAAAACCTTGTAAAGACTTACAGAAAACGTTTGACCTGTGTCATTGCCAACAATGGGTATATAACAAAGTATTGAGAAACTTTTGTTATTGACCAAATACTTATTTTCCACCATAATTTGCAAATAAATTCATTAAAAATCAATGTGAGTTTCTGGATATTTTTTCCTCATTTTGTCTGTCATAGTTGACGTTTACCTATGATGAAAATTACAGGCCTCTCTCATCTTTTTAAGTGGGAGAACTTGCACAATTGGTGGCTGACTAAATACTTTTTTTCCCCACTGTATATAGTTTTTTGTTTACTGTATTTGTATTGTATATTCTGTATGTTGACTATGTGTCTGTCTTCTGTTTGTACTTTGTCTATTGCTGGCAGTACCTATTCACTAAGTTAATGTACTTGGCGAATAACGTGATTCTGATTCTGAAAGAGAGAGGACCTAGATCAGGGTTTTCCAAACTAGGGGTTTGTGGGCTCGCCTGATTTTAAAATGGGGTCACGAGAGAAACTCTGAAATAAAATACATAAAATCGCACTTGGTTCATAGAACCGGGGTTACATGAGTAGCAGCTAAATGTGGTTGTAATAAACAGAGTGGTTTCTGTTTTCTTCCTACAAATGTGACTTTAAACCATTTAAGCTACAAAATATTATACGACTCTCAGGAAAACATACAGTGCCTTCAAAAAGTATTCACACCCCTTGACCTTTCCACATTTTGTTGTTACAGCCTGAATTTAATATGGATTAAATTGTGATTTTTTTTTGTCACCGGCCTACACACAATACCCCGTAATGTCAAAGTGGAATTATGTTTTTTGAAATGTTTACAAATTAATTAAAAATGAAAAGCTGAAATGTCTTGAGTATTCAATCTCCGGTGACCTTCTCCCTTACCTCACCTCGCTGATCAACTCATCCTTGACCGCTGGCTATGTCCCTTCCGTCTTCAAGAGAGCGAGAGTTGCACCCCTTCTCAAAAAACCAACACTCGATCCCTCTGATGTCAACAACTACAGGTCAGTATCCCTTCTTTCTTTTCTCTCCAAAACTATTGAGCGTTCCGTCTTTAGCCAACTCTCTTGCTATCTCTCTCAAAATGACCTTCTTGATCCAAACCAGTCAGTTTTCAAGACTGGTCATTCAACTGAGACTGCTCTTCTCTGTGTCACGGAGGCTCTCCGCACTGCTAAAGCTAACTCTCTCTCCTCTGCTCTTGTCCTTCTAGACCTGTCTGCTGCCTTTGATACTGTGAACCATCAGATCCTCCTCTCCACCCTCTCCGAGCTGGGCATCTCCGGCGCGGCTCACTCTTGGATTGCGTCCTACCTGACCGGTCGCTCCTACCAAGTGGCGTGGCGAGAAGCTGTCTCCGCACCACGTGCTCTCACCACTGGTGTCCCCCAGGGCTCAGTTCTAGGCCCTCTCCTATTCTCGCTATACACCAAGTCACTTGGCTCTGTCATATCCTCATATGGCCTCTCCTATCATTGCTACGCAGACGACACACAACTAATCTTCTCCTTTCCCCCTTCAGATAACCAGGTGGCGAATCGCATCTCTGCATGTCTGGCAGACATATCAGTATGGATGACGGATCACCACCTAAAGCTGAACCTTGGCAAGACGGAGCTGCTCTTCCTCCCGGGGAAGGACTGCCCGTTCCATGATCTCGCCATCACGGTTGACAACTCCGTTGTGTCCTCCTCCCAGAGTGCGAAGAGCCTTGGCGTGACCCTGGACAACACCCTGTCGTTCTCCGCTAACATCAAGGCGGTGACCCGATCCTGTAGGTTCATGCTCTACAACATTCGGAGAGTACGACCCTGCCTTACACAGGAAGCGGCACAGGTCCTAATCCAGGCACTTGTCATCTCCCGTCTGGATTACTGCAACTCGCTGTTGGCTGGGCTCCCTGCCTGTGCCATTAAACCCCTACAACTCATCCAGAATGCCGCAGCCCGTCTGGTGTTCAACCTTCCCAAGTTCTCTCACGTCACCCCGCTCCTCCGCACACTACACTGGCTTCCAGTTGAAGCTTGCATCTGCTACAAGACCATGGTGCTTGCCTACGGAGCTGTGAGGGGAACAGCACCTCCGTACCTTCAGGCTCTGATCAGTCCCTACACCCAAACGAGGGCATTGCGTTCATCCACCTCTGGCCTGCTGGCTCCCCTACCTCTGCTGAAGCACAGTTCCCGCTCAGCCCAGTCAAAACTGTTTGCTGCTCTGGCACCCCAATGGTGGAACAAGCTCCCTCACGACGCCAGGACAGCGGAGTCACTCACCACCTTCCGGAGACATTTGAAACCCCACCTCTTTAAGGAACACCTGGGATAGGATAAAGTAATCCTTCTACCTTACCCCACCCCCCCCCCAAAAAAAAAAGTGTAAAGTGGTTATCCCACTGGCTATAAGGTGAATGCACCAATTTGTAAGTCGCTCTGGATAAGAGCGTCTGCTAAATGACGTAAATGTAAATGTAAAATGTTATGGCAAGCCTAAATAAGTTAAGGATTAGAATTGTGCATAACAAGTCACATAAGTTGCATGGGCTCACTCTGTGTGCAATAATAACATGACATTGAATATCCCTTTGAGCATGAGGAAGTTATTACACTTTGGATGGTGTATCAATACACCCAGTCACTACAAAGATAAAGGCGTCCTTCCTAACTTAGTTGCCGTAGAGGAAGGAAAAATGCTCAGGAATTTCACCATGAGGCCAATGGTGACTTTAAAACAGTTACAGAGTTTAATGGCTGTGATAGGAGGAAACTGAGGATGGATCAACAACATTGTAGTTACTCCACAATACTAACCTAATTGACAGAGTGAGAAGAAGGAAACCTGTAAAGAATAAACATGCATCCTGTTTGCAACAAGGCACTAAAGTAATACTGCAAAAAATGTGGCAAAGCAATTAACTTTTGTCCTGAATACAAAGTGTTTTGTTTGGAGCAAATCCAATACAACACATTAATGAGTACCACTCTCCATATTTTCAAAAATTGTAATCATTAAGGACTGTGGAGTTTTTCAGGATAAAAAATAAATGGAATGGAGCTAAGCACAGGCAAAATCCTAGAGGAATACCTGGTTGTCTGCTTTCCACCAGACATTGGGAGATGAATTCACCTATTAGTAGCCATATCTAGGAAAACCAAAATTCCAAAGGCTGGGCCTAATATAGTGTATGAATAAAAATGTTTATTTTTTATTTTTTTATACAATCTTTTCCAATGTAGACATTCTAGCTAAATTAGGTCATACAATAAGTTTTGGAGTGATTCTTATGTTGATGATGTAAATAATATTTTCTGGTCTGTGGTGTGTAATGAGGAGCAACCAGACGCTGCACTTGACAGATTTATGAAATTGCTTATTCCAGTTACTAATAAGCATGCACCCATTAAGAAAATGACTGTAAAAACTGTTAAATCTCATTGGATTGATGAGGAATTGAAAAATAGTATGGCTGAGAGGGATGAGGCAAAAGGTATGGCAAATAAGTCTGGCAGCCCAACTGATTGGCAAACGTACTGCAAATTGAGAAATCATGTGACTAAACTAAGGAAAAATAAAAATAAGCTATACTATGAAACAAAAATAAATGATATAAAGAATAATAGTATAAAGCTGGAGGACTTCAAATGAAATGTTGGGAAAAAAGGCAAACTCGGCTCCATCATTCATTGAATCAGATGGCTCATTCATCACAAAACCCACTGATATTGCCTACTACTTTAATGATTTTTTCATTGGCAAGAATAGCAAACTTAGGCTACTGCAGTGCACCTACTCAGCAGCCGTGGCATACTGCATACTTTTTACTAAACGGTACGGGCTAAATAGTATGCAACGATGAGTACATAGTATGCAGTTTAAGTATGTAGTACACTAGTATAGGTATTCAGACACGGCCACAGTCAGACTCATTTCTACTAGACTGTCATAGTCCTAATAAAATAAAAACATTGGCTGCTGATTACATTTTTTTTTTTATGTAGATGGTGGGGTCGCAATTTTCAATTCAAAATGGGTTCCTGGCCCAAAAAAGTTTGGGAACCCCTGACCTAGAGAACTGTTTGTTCACAATTTGAATGTGACATTACTGTATGCTTCACACAGCCACACTGGCTATCAGTTTAAATCTAAGAATAATGATGAAAGCTGTTAGGGGTTACCACATCCCTACTATACTATACACATATTTTTTACCTTTATTTAGCCAGGGAGTCATGCTAAGACCACGGTCAAATGAGCCCTGCATGAACACCTCAATAAACAACTGGCTGGCTACTAGGGCTGGGAATTGCCAGGGACCTCACAATACAATATTATCACGATACTAAGGTGCCGATACGATATGTATTGCGATTCTCACAATTCTATATGTATTGTGATTTGATCCTGCGATTTTATTGTGATTTGATGTTCCAAACATATTTCTCACTATATGTCTACTGCAGAGAGACGAGAGAGCATGAGAACATTAGTTTTGATCAGTCATGGAAATAAAAGTGCTGAAAACACGTTGGCTCAAATATCAATATAATATCGTCCCAAAACAATATTGTGATATGTAACCCCCCCATATGCCACCAGACATTTTCACACTTTCTCTCACTCCGTGACTCCCATCTCCCAATCTTCATTGTCTCTCTTTTACTTTCTTTATCTCGAAGGGAAAGTCAGGGGAATTCATAAGCTCTGGGTATTCATTAACATTGTCTCTCACCTTGTTCCAGCCTTCTTTCGCTTAACACCTCTGTCCCTCACTCTCAGTCTCCATATCTGTATTTTTCCCCACGTGGTGTGAGTAGCAATTTCTCACTCATTTCCTCCTCTGAAATTAATAAAGACTGGCCATTGGGTGAATTATGTCATTCTCTGAAATGAATTGTGGCACCATAGGCCATTTAGTGAGTAATGCTTGTAAAGAATTCCATCTTTCTTTTTATCAAAAATCATTTACCTGAAGGGTATTGGCTTACTCCCAGTAATAATTATAAATCAATGTTTGTGTAATTTATGTACCTAATTTATGGGCAGTGAAAATATAGAATACACAAAGTCATACACAAACGTTAGTGTATGTCAAACTCAGAAAAGTGTGTATTGCTGATGAATCCAGCATGAGGGAAGCCCCATTGACTGACCACACACTTGCAAAGTGTCATAAGGTGCTGAAGGTGGGTGTGGTGTAGGAATCAGGCGCAGGACGCAGAGGCTCAGTTCAAAGGCTTTAGTGCAAAATTCACACAAACAAAAGCACAATAAGCCTGAAGGCGAATACCAGGCGCACACAGGCGACAAAATAAACTGCGCACAAAACATGTGCAAAGAAACCACTCCAAACACTGGAGGGAAAATGTAGCTCCAACACGTAACAGAGGCGCAATCACACACAAACACAGACACACACAACGAGAACTAAATAGAACACTAACGAGGACTAACTAGACACAGGTGTACAACATTAAGACCAAACCAAACGAACATGAAACATAGATCGGTGGCAGCTAGTACTCCGGGGACGACGACCGCCGAAGCCTGCCCGAACCAGGAGCAGCCTCGGCCGAAACCGTGACAGTACCCCCCCCTTGACGCGCGGCTCCAGCCGTGCGCCGACCCCGGCCTCGGGGACGACCAGGAGGACGCGGAGCAGGGCGCGCGGGATGGTCCCGGTGGAACTCCGACAGGAGAGATGGGTCTAGGATGTCCCTCCGCGGCACCCAGCACCGCTCCTCCGGGCCGTACCCCTCCCACTCCACGAGATACTGGAGACCCCCCATCCGGCGTCTGGAGTCCAAGATGGACCGAACGGTGTACGCCGGAGCCCCCTCGATGTCCAATGGGGGCGGAGGAGTCTCTCCTATCTCATTGTCCTGGAGTGGACCAGCTACCACCGGCCTGAGAAGAGACACATGGAACGAGGGGTTAATATTCTTATATTCAACAGGTAGATGTAACTTATAACACACCTCGTTCAATCTTCTCAGGACTTTAAAGGGCCCCACAAACCGCCGACCCAGCTTCCGGCAGGGCAGGCGGAGGGGTAGGTTTCTGGTAGAGAGCCAGACTCGATCTCCGGGTGCGTACACCGGCCCCTCACTGCGGTGGAGATCGGCGCTCGCCTTGTGACGACGGACGGCCCGCTGCAGGTGGACGTGGGCAGCGTTCCACGTCTCTTCCGAGTGCCTCATCCAATCATCCACCGCAGGGGCCTCGATCTGGCTCTGCTGCCACGGTGCCAGAACCGGCTGGTAACCTAATACACATTGGAAAGGGGTTAGGTTGGTAGAGGAGTGGCGGAGAGAATTCTGGGCCATCTCGGCCCAGGGAATGTAACGCGCCCACTCCTCAGGCCGGTCCTGGCAATAAGACCTCAGAAACCTACCCACATCCTGGTTGACACGTTCTACCTGCCCGTTACTCTCCGGGTGGTATCCCGAGGTAAGGCTAACCGAGACCCCCAAACGCTCCATAAACGCTCTCCACACCCGGGAGGTAAACTGGGGGCCTCGATCAGACACTATATCCTCGGGGACCCCGTAATGCCGGAAGACGTGGGTAAATAGGGCCTCAGCAGTCTGTAGGGCAGTAGGAAGACCCGACATAGGGAGAAGACGACAGGCCTTAGAGAAACGGTCCACAACGACCAGGATGGTGGTATTCCCCTGAGAGAGGGGAAGGTCTGTTACAAAATCCACCGAGAGGTGGGACCATGGTCGTTGTGGAACGGGTAGGGGCTGTAACTTACCCCTGGGCAGATGTCGGGGC
Organism: Coregonus lavaretus; assembly: GCF_964263955.1. NCBI lineage: Eukaryota > Metazoa > Chordata > Actinopteri > Salmoniformes > Salmonidae > Coregonus > Coregonus lavaretus. The sequence goes on along the minus strand of NC_139992.1, from coordinate 47,307,059 downwards.
GCCTTACACTGGGCGCACACCGAGCAGGAGGAGACATAAACCCTCACATCCCTAGCCAAAGTGGGCCACCAGTATTTAGTGCTAAGGCAATGCACTGTCCGGCCGATACCCGGATGTCCAGAGGAGGGTGACGTGTGAGCCCAGTAAATGAGTCGATCCCGAATCTCGAGCGGAACGTACTTCCGACCCTCAGGACACTGTGGAGGGCTGGGGTCGGTACGCAACACTCGCTCGATTTCGGAATCGACCTCCCACACCACCGGTGCCACAAGGAACGACTCCGGTAGTATGGGAGTGGGCTCAACGGACCTCTCCTCCGTGTCATACCGCCGGGACAGCGCATCTGCCTTACCATTCTGGGACCCAGGGATGTACGTGATTTTAAATACGAACCTGGTGAGAAACATACTCCATCGAGCCTGGCGAGGGTTCAGTCTCCTCGCTGCACGGATGTACTCCAGGTTCCGATGGTCAGTCAAAATGAGGAAAGGGTGTTGAGCCCCCTCAAGCCAATGCCTCCACACCTTAAGGGCTTGAACTACAGCTAACAGCTCCCTGTCCCCAACGTCATAGTTGCCCTCCGCCGGGCTGAGCTTCTTAGAGTAAAAAGCACAGGGGCGGAGTTTAGGTGGCGTGCCGGACCGTTGAGAGAGAACGGCCCCTATACCAGCCTCAGACGCGTCTACCTCAACCTGAAAGGGTAATGCGGGATCCGGATGCGCCAGCACCGGAGCCGACGTAAACAGGTCCTTCAGTCTCCTAAAGGCCCCGTCCGCATCGGCTGACCACTGCAGTCGCACCGGACCCCCCTTCAGAAGGGACGTGATGGGAGCTGCCACCTGTCCAAAACCCCGGATAAACCTCCGGTAGTAATTCGCAAAGCCCAAAAACTGCTGCACCTCTTTTACAGTAGTTGGGGTTTGCCAATTACGCACAGCGGACACACGATCCACCTCCATTCTCACCCCTGACGCGGACAACCGATAACCCAAAAAGGAGACCGACTCCTGGAAAAACAGACATTTCTCTGCCTTGACATATAGGTCGTGCTCCAACAGCCTCCTCAATACACGACGCACCAGGGTTATATGCTCGGCTCGGGTAGACGAGTACACCAGAATGTCATCAATGTACACGACCACCCCTTGTCCCTGCATATCCCGGAAAATCTCATCTACGAAGGATTGGAAGACTGATGGAGCATTCATCAACCCATATGGCATGACGAGATATTCGAAATGACCTGACGTGGTACTAAACGCTGTCTTCCATTCGTCACCCTCCCTAATGCGCACCAAGTTATACGCGCTCCTGAGATCCAGTTTTGTGAAAAACCGCGCTCCATGCAATGACTCCGTCATGGTCGCAATCAGAGGGAGTGGATAACTGTATTTCACAGTAATCTGATTGAGACCACGGTAATCAATGCACGGGCGCAACCCTCCATCCTTCTTTTTCACAAAAAAGAAACTCGAGGAGGCGGGAGAAGTGGAGGGCCGAATGTATCCCTGTCTCAAAGATTCGGCTATGTAAGTCTCCATAGCTTTTCTCTCCTCTTGAGACAAAGGATACACATGGCTCCGTGGGAGCGCTGCTCCTGCCTGGAGATCAATCGCACAATCCCCCTGTCTATGAGGAGGCAACTGCGTCGCCCTAGTTTTGCTAAATACGAGAGCTAAATCCCCATATTCAGGCGGAATGTGCAGTGCGGGCACTTGGTTTGGACTCTCCACCGAAGTCGCCCCCACGGAAACACCCAGACATCGCCCCTCGCACTGAGCAGACCACCCATCGAGAGCCCTCTGTTGCCACGAAATAGCAGGGTTGTGGGTGCTTAACCAGGGAATCCCCAGCACCACTGGGTACGCAGGAGAGTCGATCAGATACAGCTGTATAGTCTCCTCATGACCCCCCTGCGCACACATCCGAAGTGGCGCTGTGATCTCCCTGATCAACCCCGACCCCAACGGACGGCTATCTAAGGCATGAACGGGAAAAGGTTTGTGAACAGGTAGGAGAGGGATCCCTAACTCAAAACAAAACTTCCGATCAACAAAATTCCCAGCTGCGCCTGAATCTACGAGCGCCTTATGCTGGGAATGAGGTGCAACCTGTGGAAAACACACAGGTATACAAAAGTGCGCAACAGAAAGCTCTGGGTAAGTGGGACGTCTACTCACCTGGGAGGCCCCCCCAGTGCGTGGCCTGTTGTCTTCTCCCCCGGAGAACCCTCCCCAGCACCTGGCCGCAGTGTGCCCTCCACGACCGCACTTGGTGCAGGAGACAGGCCCCCTCGGGCTCCTCCTACTCCGTTCTCTAGCGCCGGCACCCCCGAGCTCCATAGGGCTCGGCGGCGCCGGAGGGCGGAATGGACGGACTCCCCTCGGGACGTCCACGGGTGGCCAGCAGGGTGTCCAGACGGATGGACATATCGACCAACTGGTCGAATGTAAGATGGGTATCCCTGCAGGCCAACTCACGTTGAACGTCCTCTCGTAGGTTACATCGAAAATGGTCGATGAGAGCCCGCTCATTCCACCCTGCATCAGCCGCTAGAGTCCGGTACTCTAGAGCGAACGCCTGCGCGCTCCTCCTCCCCTGTCTCAACTGGACTAGACGCTCCCCCACCGCTTTGCCCTCAGGTGGATGGTCGAACACGGCCTTGAAGCGGCGGGAGAACTCTGCGTAGGTCACGGTGTTGGCGTCCATTCTCCTCCACTCGGCGTTAGCCCACTCCAACGCCTTGCCCGTGAGACAGGAGATGAGGGCGGAAACGCTCTCGTATCCCGAGGGCACCGGGTGTACAGTGGCCAGGTAGAGCTCCACCTGCAGGAGGAACCCCTGACACCCGGCAGCTGTTCCGTCATACGCCCTCGGGGGCGAGAGCCGAATCCCCCTGGGTTCCGAACCTAGGACTGGTGGACCGACCGATGGGGTGGGCAGGATAGGTGGAGGTGTGGGTACCCGGCTGGCCTCCCATCGGTGCAAGGTGTAGATTACCTCCTGTAGAGCGGTCTCCAGTTGTCGAATCTGGCCATCTTGTCCACGGATATGCTCCTCGAGCGACACAGGCGTCTCTGCCGATCCTGCTGATTCCATTGTGGTGTGTGATTCTGTCATAAGGTGCTGAAGGTGGGTGTGGTGTAGGAATCAGGCGCAGGACGCAGAGGCTCAGTTCAAAGGCTTTAGTGCAAAATTCACACAAACAAAAGCACAATAAGCCTGAAGGCGAATACCAGGCACACACAGGCGACAAAATAAACTGCGCACAAAACATGTGCAAAGAAACCACTCCAAACACTGGAGGGAAAATGTAGCTCCAACACGTAACAGAGGCGCAATCACACACAAACACAGACACACACAACGAGAACTAAATAGAACACTAACGAGGACTAACTAGACACAGGTGTACAACATTAAGACCAAACCAAACGAACATGAAACATAGATCGGTGGCAGCTAGTACTCCGGGGACGACGACTGCCGAAGCCTGCCCGAACCAGGAGGAGGAGCAGCCTCGGCCGAAACCGTGACACAAAGAAACCCAAAGCCTTAGTTTAGTTTAGTAAAAGCAGAACAACAACGGGAGGGAGGAAATGTTTGAAATACGTTATTTTGTGTCTGACTCTGCAATCATTTCTTTGTGTGTATTAGGGAATTACTGAAGTGATTATGGTAAACCCCTATATTGTCTGATGAATATATATATATATATATATATATATATATATATATATATATATATATATATATATATATATATATATATATATATATATGATGTATACTGTCTGATACTACTGAGACTGTTTTCAAACAATGGCCTGCAAGAGCAACTATAACAACAAAATGTATAGCATGCCTTGAATACCAACAATCATGAGCATAACCGTGTGTCCACAATTGTGTGCGTAATTACTAATGCGCATTGAACCTAACCATGATTATTCTGTCCGTTTTATGAAATAACAGAAAACCCAGTGCAAGATGTTGTTGTTTTCGATGGGAGCACAATACAAGGGGTTAATTTTCATGCTTCTATTTCGCTGTCACTTGGTCTGTTTATTTTCATAGCGGTGACGCAAACAGTCCACTCCTCCTATGGGCTCGTCAGGCTATCACGCGGTCGGGATTCGCGAGCCTTTTTTGTTGCTGTAGCTGCGCGCTGTCGCCTTCGTGGGAAGGCGGGGGCGGTATAAAACCCCTTTCCTCCACAACACTCGTTCACTCTGGTGAAGGAAAGTGAGATTGAAAGGGTGCCTCAACGTGGCATCCTAGAGAGAGACCCCTCTATTTACCAAAAGCCGTCACCACACTGTACGGTCCTGGCACACTTAGTACTCTCCGAAACGACCCTACCTCGACTAATAAATGAGCAGCATAGGCGCCAGAGAAATAAAACAAGTGAAAGACACGGATCATTATCCGAACGAGGAGAGAAAAACAACGAATCATTTTCGGAATCATATGTAGGAAAAGCGCACGGATCGTCGTCGCAGTTGCCTTCTCAATGCATACTCTTTGTGCTCGAGGAACGATGAAACCAGAGATTAGTGCCGCGGTCGGATTTCTGTCGAGATTTCTGCGGATAAAAGGACACGTAAATGACCGACAGCTTCAGTCATTCAGCGCAAGTTTACAGGATATCTTGTCAGGTAAAACATGTGTTTCTCGTTTTCTCCTACGTTTCCTAGGCTACTTTAGTTCATGACCTCTGTTGATGTTGTGTCTTTGTGTGTGTTTAAGAATATAATTGTAACGAATTGTTGTATTTTAATCCCTTTCTGAAGGGGATTTGGGTCTCTTTGTTTACAAACTAACACAAGCGCACCAAAGCGCCCCCCGATAATTTGCTCACGGAAAAAAGAGACAAAAATAGATAGTGAACAATAATCTTCAACACAAGCGTCGATCGAATCAACCATTTTCTATTCTGATACCTCGTCGCTTTACTCATGTTTCGAGCTTAGTTACAATGCAATAACGTGGAATAAAGGCAGAGTTCAAATGTAATAACTTGGCCTGACTTTATTTGTTCCAACAAGGAAGTGCACCTTTCGGTAGCACCAGTTCAGTTGGTCGATAAACTCTTACCATAAAGAATGGGGTATTCAGTCCCCAGTGAATTGATGTAGGCTATGGAATTACGTAATGCAGACAAGAAAACGTAGGAGGATATTAATTTGTTCAGGCAAAAATAAATATATTATAACATTTCAATCAGAAAATAACACACATAGGATTATGATTATTTTATAAGCGTATTATAGCCTACATTGTTTACTCGATCCTCTTGATCGAGCCTCAATCGAATCGAAATTAAAGGACGAAAAGGTAAATAACAAAATGCAGAATAAATAGCCGTATAGATTCCCTCCGTTAACGAACATGTATGAATAAAGATGTTTTTATTTATTTATTTTTATACAATCTGTTCCAATGTAGACATTCTAGCTAAATGAATACCTCTGTAATAAGGACACATAAATAAATCGACACAGCCACTAAAATTATGCGTCATTGACTGAATTTGTTTTTGTACAAACCACTCAAATACATTATTATTTATATTTCCTGTTGTAAATATATAGACAGAGGTTTTAACAGTCTAAAACTGGCATACATCTGCCACATAACACCAAGTGTCTGTCCCTCTAAGCACTGAACACCTACCTCATGACCTCAATTTTAACATGTTTTGCAACAGCTGTATCATCTGCAAAACCATTCACGTTCAAATTCATATAATTTTAGAGCGTTTCAGATGTAGGCTACACATTTAGCATATCAGGTTACAAAATGTTTTATTTCTATTCAACAAACTCTTAGTTTACAATGCTATTTTCAACTAACACCATTTTCTGAGGCAGTGCCTTTGTTTGTGCAGGTTTTGCATAGAAAAGGGGTGGAAGCTGTAGTCTGAGCATAGCTCTAGGTCAGTACACTGTTTGTAAACAGCCAAAGTTGAAGGCAGACTGAGCAAAATGGCCGCCGTCAGAGGGGTAGCAGTTGGTAGCAGTGGGGTTCGGTCTGGAAGATGATATCATAGGGGGAGGAGTGTAGGAAGGACATAATCTAATCAAAAAAGTTGCAGAGGGGCTTTGTGAAGTGGCCGCCCTCCTCCTTCACCCCCATTTTTCATTTGTCTTCAGAGTGAGCATAAGCAACACTGAGAGTTTACCGCTGCCGCCCCCCTCCCCCCCCCCCGGGTCGCTGCTGAAGTAGGCCAGCCATCTCACTGTTGTTGTCCACTTCATTATCACAGCCTATTGTGTCTGTGTGTTCAATAAACAGGCTTTGTGTGTGTATATGGGGGAGAAGGGGGACTTGCTCTAAATATCATGATTAAAACTGTGATCGTTGCCTAACGGTAGTTAGTTACCCATTTGGACTTCCTGTTTACCAGTAACCTGCTTAACCAAGGATTGAGTTTAGACACAATCAGAAACTGCCATAATTCCACCAACCACAACACCACAGACCAATGGAAATCACCCAATAACACACCAAACAAAGCCAACTGTGTATTTAATATTTAATAAAAAGCCTCCACACATTTTATTGCCTCATAATGTCCTTAGGGCACATGGCTTTAAAGAAGCACTGGAAAACTACTTTATTTAAATAAATACAAATCTGAAGATATATAGATGAAACTCATCTGCTTATAATAATAATAATAATATGCCATTTAGCAGACGCTTTTATCCAAAGCGACTTACAGTCATGTGTGCATACATGTTTACGTATGGGTGGTCCCGGGGATCGAACCCACTACCCTGGCGTTCCAAGCGCCGTGCTCTACCAGCTGAGCCACAGAGGACTTACTTTTCTAGCCTCTCTCCCTCCCCAGTTCCCTGGTTTTAGAATAGGCCCCTCTGCTCTGATTGTTCTCAGCGGCCCTGGGGGCACGTAATTGACCAACGTGTCTTTTTTGGTGCAAAAGATCAGCCCCATCATAGCTGCCTGGTGCTTTTTCACAAGTGCCAAGCCCTCCATTAGGCTGCAATACACAGCGTTCTGCTGATAACACAAAGGAGACATTATCTACCAGAGGTGTTCTGCTAAATGGCATATTATTATTATTATTATTATTATAGGTGTTGTGCAGGAAAGGTGTTCTCCGGGCTCTGGCCTAGTCCAGAGGCTTTTCACAGGCAGGCAGCACATCCAGTTCAGCCACGATGCATCAATGGGGTAACTCTATACTGAGGAGTCTTAAGTGGAGAAAATTGTGCGATTGGTATCACACGTACACACAGATGCATATCCAACACACACACACACAGTACATATACTGTATATATACAAACACACACTAGACACAGTAAATGTGAGTATTGTTAGAGATGTTAGGTTAATTTAGACTTAATAAGAGCAGTTTTCTTATTTTTCCCTGTTAGGCTACTGTTATACTATGAAAGCAGCAGTCATGCGCGTCTTCTAAAATGAGTTAATGGGGAAGGAATGAGAACTCTTGTCTTTCTTGTGCTCTCCTTAAAATGAGTAACGTGACCTCTTCTCTGTCTCTCTCTTTTCTTCCAAACCATTTTGTCACTTAACGCCCCTTCACTTAACGCCCCTTTAACACCCCTGATAGTATGAAAAATGTATGCACTAACTAACTGTAAGTCGCTCTGGATAAGAGCGTCTGCTAAATGACTAAAATGTTAAACATACCATACGAATGATACCACACTGAATCACCAACGGGTATGTGGACACACTCGCCACATACACACAAGGTCTGGCCATATTAAATGGGACAGTGTGGGTTTAAGAGGAGGTGTTCTCCAGCCCAGATTGCTGGCCAGGACTTCACCATCTCAGTGTTGTTGTTCAGCTCTGTTCGATGGAGGACTTTGTGCCGCTCGGCCAGGAGGGATTGTGCAATCAAACTGCTCTCTCTCTCCCACTTCAGTGTGTCACGTAGACTCTGGTCACAGAGCGACACACGTGTTATTGCTGCTTATCAGCCCCATAAGAAGACACTTATGGTTTATTACTGCGCTACAACAAAGCCTGCCCCTGTCTGCAGTCTGTTTTACACACACATACCGCACACACACACATTAGTGAGTGGAAACTTACAGTAGTGTGCTAAGTAGTTGGTCATTATATCATGTAACCCAAATACCAATATAAATAGTTTATGCTTTATTGCGTGGTAATAGGAATAGCAGATAAAAGAGCTGAAAAAATATTCCAATGGAATCATCTGTTACCTACAAAGGAATAAAACCTTTATTAAATCAAAAGAGAATCTAAAGCAACAATACTTTTCCATAATAATTATTGGAGGGTGTTTAGGACAGTAAAACGTAATAATTATTGCAGGGTGTTTAGTACAGTAAAACATAATCATTATTGCAGGGTGTTTAGTACTGTAAAACATAATCATTATTACTGCAATTTTCAATGGAATCGTGTAATTTATTATCTCTAAGTAATCCATACCACAATCAAAATATACATCTAAAGTAATAACATTGATAGATTAGTTATGTGTGCTTAAACATCATAAACAATTATTACCTTTCACCCCTGCAACTCTAAAATAAAATAAAACTTGATTATAGTTTGATTTGAGATACAATTACTTAAACTCCAACTATGCGTCATCCAGTTATTTTTCCAGTTATTGCTTGTATATACCCCAATTTATGACCTTATTCAATGTTTATCAAAACACATGCATCCTTATCTCGCATAACACACACTCCCACACACACACTAGGAACTAAGGCCGATCAGGTGCAGACAGCTGTGGACCCCCGCTTCTCTCTCAGATAAGACTTTTGAAAGTAGCAGAGATTTAGCTTACTGGCTCTCACCTGTAAACACATGACAACGTCTCTTACTTATCTCCCTCTTTCTTTCTCTCCATCTCTCTCTTGTCTCCTCATACAGTACTGCACAAGCTCCACTATAGGGTAACCGTAGAACAACAGTTAACCCCTCTGTGCCCTTTTTTGGCAATACAAACAATACCATGGGAACCTAATAGTGATCCAATGATGATGAAACTCATGGTAAGCCGATAATAACCTCTCTTTCTCCACAGAGCAATACAAGCACCACTGGTTCCCCGACAGGCCATGCAAGGGCTCGGGCTACCGCTGCATCCGCATCAACCACAAGATGGACCCCCTGGTGGGGCAAGCGGGCCAGCGCATCGGCCTGACCATCAATCAGCTCTACCTGCTGCTGCCCAGTGAGCTCACCCTCTGGGTGGACCCCTTCGAGGTGTCCTACCGCATCGGCGAGGACGGCTCCATCTGCGTGCTCTACGAGTCCCAGCCGGGGACCCTGGCGCCGTCGGGAGTCGGCGTGGTCACCTCGGCCCCCATGGTGGACAGTCACATCAGCTGCAAGGAGGCGGCGGGGATGCTGGGCAGGACCAGCCCTTCCAAAGCCTACAACATGATGACTGTGTCCAGCTAAGGGCTGCCACCCGCCACGTCGGGTTGTGGGTTTCGCCCTAGTTGGTCGATGGCAAACCTTTTTAAAGCTAAAAATAAATAAAATGAAAAACAGAAAAAAAAGATGGAGAAAAAGCAGAGGATGTGGCCTATCGTCCAGGTGAAACCTTGTAGGTTTGATATTTCTTTCCTCCTTCCTCACTCCATAGTCTGTTGTGTTGTGGGATCTACCGGAGGCTTTGTTTTTTTTTTCGCGGAGAGGGCTGTGTGGAGCGTGGAGCTGTTGGGGGCAGCTAAAACCAACCAAGAAACCCGGACAGAGAAACAGCGCGGTGAAGGGGCTGCTTTTTGTTTTAGTTTTTTTACACAGGTCTATCAATGTTGACTTTGCACTTTCTTCTCCACATGGTTACTATGGGTACCATGTCACCACCATCCCCACCACCCTCTCAAAAGTGTCAAGGAACTGCTGTCAAGAACCATACCGTTGAAATTCAGCCTTTTATCTACTTCCTGTTGTTATTGGATGTACTTCCTGTCTAGGAAGGAAGTAAAGGGGCAGAGGTCTAGACTGTGCCTGTTCTTAGGTCAGTCGTTCTCTGGGGAAACGCCTAAAGTAATTTCCTTCTAACTTCTAAACGTTTTTGGACCATAGGGCATTTTCTTTACCCCCAGAGGCTGCCCCAATATAGGGCTGAACCTCAGCACTCCATATACCAGCGTCGAGCTTCAGGAAGCCCCTCCCCCTCCATATGGAAGTTTGGTGGAATGCGCTGTGACACCTGTTGCTAAGGACAGTAGCGTGTCACAGCGCACCCCACCAACACCCCCAACCATGTATGTGTAGCTTTTCGGGAAGGGCTGGGGATTTGTCCCCTCCCCTTCGAGGAATGTTGGTTTGAAATTCACAATCAAGTTCTCATTTTGTTTATATTCCTCCATCCCCACCCTGACCTTTTGCCCTCACCAAATTCAAAGTGTAGCACTATAATTTCACCGAGATCTGGATAATTTGTTTTGGTTGTTGTGGCCCTGTCAGAAGAAATGACATTGAATGCACTTTGACATTTAGATTGTGTGGGATGTGTACTTTTAGAGGAAAACCCTCTTCATTCCATTCACTCGAATGTCGTCTGTCATGAGTTCCCCTCCTTTTCTTTTGTGAATTGCTCACAGCTCTTATGTCAGGCTAGACCCCTCTCTATAGAATAGGGGTGAGTAACTGAAGGTTTTAAAAAGATTTCACACTGTAAGCTTTTCATTCAGACCCGTTCAGGTGTTGATAGGTAGGTGCGGTTTGGTGTCGTGTCAGGTCAGGCGTTTGTTGTCCGTTTGTAGAACTCTGCAGCAGTCGAGGGGTGTGTGAGTGTAGCCAAAGGGAAGTCTGTAGGCCCCTGACTGTTTCTATCCAACTCAAACTCAATGGCCTTGTCAGGCTTTCGCATCTGTTTTTGTTAGACATTGTTCTTGTCTTTGTGAGTGAAGATGGGTCAAAGGCTTTCAACACCTCTCCTTTCTTCTGTCTCTGAGTTTGGATGAGGGGTGCATTGTCCAACGTAGGACCTCAATGTTACACCTATGAGCCATTCTCTGGAGAACCGAGAGAGAGAACCAATGTAACGTGAGCCAGCCTGGTTCGAGGTGCTGCTGGGCCCTCTCTGGAGGTGTCAGGGAAGGCAGACACAAGAAGCCCCTCTGGTGCCATCACCCCGAGCCTAGACACCCCCCAGCCAGCTAACCAACCAGCCAACCCCCTCCCCCCAATAGCAGTACGGAGATAGCAGTGACACATATCATCTTTCCTCGCCCCAGGGGAGGGAAGGGAGGTGGGATGGGGGCCAGGGCCGGACACTCTCGTCCAGGGCAGCTACAATCCCTCCGGCCCCCCTCCAAACTAACCTCCACCCAACCAACCCCCTCTTGGCGGTGGAGAGCAAAGCCAGCACATGCACTCAGCGCACTCCGTCTGCACTGGGGAGGCCATATAGAGACAGGCAGCAGGGAGAAGTCAAAGGTTAGGAAGTGACGGTACACAGTTTACATGCGTGCAATAGGACGATGGTGCTGTCAGTCGTCCTATAGCTCACTCCTGGTTGGTCGCGCCGCAGACAGACATACGATTTGACAGGCTGTGGGGTTTCGGGGCTTTTAGCCACTAAGGTGGCCAGGCTGGGTACCAGCCCATCAGACCTGCATGTGCTGCTTTAAGCTCTCTAAGTACAGAGGATCATGGGTAATGGATCCGTGGTTGTTGACGCACTGCACACCCTATCCTCCCTCATCCTCATCCACTCCCCTCCTCCTCACTGTCCTCCCCCTCTCCATCTCTCCTGGTGTCATTCAGCAATCTGTGGAAAAAGCAGTGTCTCCAAATGAGCCAGATGGACAGGTCTGAGAGAGTAGCTCAGAGCTTTGTTGTTGTGGTTGAAAACCAACTTTTAAAAAACCTTGCAGCTCCTCTATTGCTTCGATTATGCCAGCTATCAATGTTGTTATGAGATTGGTCTGTGTTTCTGACGTAGCAAGTTGTCCCCCCCACCAATTTTAACAGACTTCATTTTTAGACCTACAAAAAAGGAAACAAAGCCGAAATTGTTTGATCCCCTTCTCAACAGTAACACCACCACCAAAAAATATGGATTTAGTCCACAATACTGGATCTGTAAAAGCATCCATTCAGCCTTTGCGCACATAGGTTTCAGAAACGTTGTGAAAAGTGTTTTTGAATAGTCGGAGGTAATAGCACATAAAATGCACTAAATATGTCAAGTGAAGTTGTGACATTTTTGAGACGCGAGTAGTCTCTCCTGGAATGTATTGCCAAACTCAGGCCTCTGACATTCAATAAAAAACCCTTATGGAAAAGTTGTGCATGTTAAGACGTGAAACGGGAAGGGAATAGTTATTTTGTGTTTTGTCAAGCTGTCCTCAATGATTTTTGAATTATTGCCACTTTCACATTTAGGGTGTTTTACATATTATAGAATCTATTGCAATTGTACGACATATGGTAGAATACATGCATAACATTACACAATGGGAAGTGCCGATAATTTGTTTTGAGGTGTTTAGATGTATTCCTTTTGCATTTCTTAGTTTTAACACGGATAACTATTTTCATAAGTGAAGCCATTTGTGATTGGAGTGTTGGCAAGGACCAAGTTATTTTGGTAAAATAAATATCAGTTTCCATGCCCTGTACTGATAGACATATCCTTTGTTTTTTTTTTACTTACAAAACAAGAAAAACTTTTAAAAAATCTGAGCGTACCCAAGAAGAAAAGCTGTCTACTCTACCTTGTGATTTCTCATGTCAGTACATCTTTATTGTGTTCATTTTCTTTTCCTTGGGTATGTTGTGATGAACTGCTGTAAATTTGTACAGTTCATGTAAATTGATTGTGCGAAAGTTGTACAGATTTCTATATTTTGGAAGAAAAGTTTTTTTTTCTCTGTAATAAAATATTTCCTATCTTGGCAACGTATTCCCCGTGATCCTAGTCTTTCTTTTTGCGGGGAATGAGAATCCATAGATGAACGGGAGTTAATATCCAAACAAAATTAATGGTGTAGTCTTCTGTCAAAATGGCAGACTGAAATCTATTAAGATACAACAGAATATGAAACAAAGGCCGTTAAAAGCCTAAGTTTAAGTATTATTCAGAGTTACTGTTATTCGTTATGCTGTTATTTTGAATGTAGAGAAGGGTTCTATTTCATGTCATCTCTTACTGTACATCACAGGAGGCTGCAGAGGGGAGGACGGCTCATAAAAATGTCCGGAGTGGATGCAATGGCATCAAAAATCTGGAAACCATGTGTTTGATGTATTTGATACCATTCCACCTATTCCGTTCCAGCCATTACCATGAGCCCGTCCTCCCCAATTAAGGCGCCACCAACCTCCTGTGCTGTACATAGAATAGGCTCCAATATGAGACAGCTGTAAAGATGCACAGCTCAGATAGGGATTTGACCTTTGTCCCAGTAGATTGAGTGGACTGTCTGTGCAAACAATGAGATGATATACAGTAGGATTGCACGCAACACTTTCAATAATAAGTATCATCATTTTAATAATACACAAAAATAGAATGGTTTAGGCTGCCTTGTACCGAACAGATAGTAGCCTACATGCCAGGAATTCTGTATTCTTCCCAAAAAATGCATAGCATGCTTTAACAGATAAATTATATGCAGTTTATGTTTTTACTCTGTAGTTACTGTGGTATAGAGCCAGTGGAGTGTGACAAGACTGTCTGGAACAGGAATTATCCTTGGTCTGCTGGTCCTGGAATATGGAGACTGCTTCTGTGAAGTATTTTCTGTTCTATCTGAACCAGCCAGAAAACTGATTAGAAGCGTTGTCTCAGGTTAAGACCTTTCTCAACTTGGGGCTCGGCTTCTCAGACTGCACAAATCGAATTACTCAAAGCCCACATGGTATTTTTATCCTAATGGAAATGAATGTGGCTCCATCATCAGGTCCCTGAGAGGATAAGACAGATAGATAGATGGTGTATGCACAAGGAAAAGTGCTGTCTACACATGCACACAAACACGCACGCACACACACATTCACAATCAACCCCCCCCCCCAACAGAAAGAGCTGACTCCACAAAACATTACTTCTGGATTAAGACTGAAATCTCTCCAGCCCTCTGACTCCCTCAGGTTGCCTTGCAGCCAGCCTCAAAATAAAAACATTTTAGCTCCATTTCGACAGAGACAAAATGGGAAGAAACGAGAAGCGCGGGTTAGGCAGGAGCCGAGGAAGGAAGAAGGCCAGGAGAGGGGGAACGTGGGTAGTGCAGTCCAGGGTGGGATTCAGTCAGTGTTATTATTCAGTGTTAAAAATGTCTGATGAAATGTAATATGTTGAGTGGGGAAGTTTTTGTGGACACATATTAGGTGTGGAAAAGATTGTTGCAGATAGACATTTTGGTAGCACTTTACTTAAAATAAAGTGTTACCAAAATGTTACATGTAGAATTGAAAGATTGTTGTTGATAGATACAGTTGAAGTCAGAAGTTTACATACACCTTAGCCAAATACATTTAAACTCAGTTTTTCACAATTCCGGACATTTAATCCTAGTAAAAAGTCCATGTCTTAGGTCAGTTAGGATCACCACTTTATTTTAAGAATGTGAAATGTCAGAATAATAGTAGAGAGAATGATGTCTTTCAGCTTTTATTTATTTCATCCCATTCCCAGTGGGTCAGAAGTTTACATACATTCAATTAGTATTTGGTAGCATTGCCTTTAAATTGTTTAACTTGGGTCAAACGTTTCAGGTAGCCTTCCACAAGCTTCCCACAATAAGTTGGGTGCATTTTGGCCCATTCCTCCTGACAGAGCTGGTGTAACTGAGTCAGGTTTGTAGGCCTCCTTGCTCGCACACGCTTTTTCAGTTCTGCCCACACATTTTCTATAGGATTGAGGTCAGGGCTTTGTGATGGCCACTCCAATACCTTGACATTGTTGTCCTTAAGCCATTAAGCCACAACTTTGGAAGTATGCTTGGGGTCATTGTCCATTTGGAAGACCATTTGTGACCAAGCTTTAACTTCCTGACTGATGTCTTGAGATGTTGCTTGAATATATCCACATAGTTTTCCTTCCTCATGACGCCATATATTTTGTGAAGTGTGCGAGTTCCTCCTGCAGCAAAGCACCCCCACAGCATGATGCTGCCACCCCCGTGCTTCACGGTTGGGATGGTGTTCTTCGGCTTGCAAGCTACCCCCTTTTTCCTCCAAACATAACAATGGTCATTATAGCCAAACAGTTCTATTTTTGTTTCATCAGACCAGAGGACATTTCTCCAAAAAGTACGATCTTTGTCCCCATGTGCAGTTGCAAACAGTAGTCTGGCTTTTTTATGGCGGTTTTGGAGCAGTGGCTTCTTCCTTGATGAGCGGCCTTTCAGGTTATGTCGATATAGGACTCGTTTTACTGTGGATATAGATACTTTTGTACCTGTTTCCTCCAGCATCTTCACAAGGTCCTTTGCTGTTGTTCAGGGATTGATTTGCACTTTTCGCACCAAATTACGTTAATCTCTAGGAGACAGAACGCGTCTCCTTCCTGAGCGGTATGACGGCTGCGTGGTCCCATGGTGTTTATACTTGCGTACTATTGTTTGTACAGATGAACGTGGTATCTTCAGGCGTTTGGAAATTGCTCCCAAGGATGAACCAGACTTGTGGAGGTCTACAAATATTTTTCTGAAGTCTTGCCTGATTTCTTTTGATTTTCCCATGATGTCAAGCAAAGAGGTACTGAGTTTGAAGGTAGGCCTTGAAATACATCCAAAGGTACACCTCCAATTGACTCAAATGATGTCAATTAGCCTATCAGAAGCTTCTAAAGCCATGACATCATTTTCTGGAATTTTCCAAGCTGTTTAAAGGCACAGTGAACTTAGTGTATGTAAACTTCTGACCCACTGGAATTGTGATTCAGTGAATTATAAGTGAAATAATCTGTCTGTAAACAATTGTTGGAAAAATTACTTTTCATGCACCAAGTAGATGTCCTAACTGACAAGAAATTTGTGGAGTGGTTGAAAAACAAGTTTTAATGACTCCAACCTAAGTGTATGTAAACTTCCGATTTACATATACATTTACGTCATTTAGCAGACGCTCTTATCCAGAGCGACTTACAGTTAGTGAGTGCATACATTTTCATACTGGTCCCCCGTGGGAAACGAACCCACAACCCTGGTGTTGCAAGCGCCATGCTCTACCAACTGAGCTACAGGGGACAACTGTATATTATGAAGTGGTGAAAGTTAGCCTACTTATAGAGTAGAGTTGAATGGCTTGCAGATACAAATGTTGTGTAGAGTTGAGAGATCATTGCAGATTATGTGTAGATCTGAACGATTGTTGAAGATAGATATGTATCGTGTTGAGCTAAATTGATTCTCAATTCTACATGACAGAGATTCATGTCTGCTCTCCCCAGCACATTTTTATCTGAGTGTTCTGTAACGTTACACGTTCTTGAACGCGACCCGAATAGCTTGTTTAAATAGAACCAGGTCAGAGATTCACTGGGTGTGTCTGGCATTCAGGCCTGTGGTGTGTTGTATATGAAAATATTATCTTGGGAAACATTAACAATGACGGAGGCCTTGCCAGCCCAACATTGATCTGGATTTCGCAAGAGTTTCGCAACTCCACTTGAGCAAGATGTTTTCCATGGTCGTCTCTTTAAAAAAAAAATGCCATTGCTCTACGGCTGCCATCTTTTTAGCATTGTTGTTGGAATATTCATTTTTTGATTAATATGCATTAACATGGATAATACATGAACGATGCTTGCATAACAGAGAAAGACAATGAAATAACGCCTACAATGTGTTTTACGCTTATGATATGTATATTATGCAGTAAGAATTTAAAAAAAAACTAGGCCTAACAACACTCAGATTTTCCAATTCAGAATGTTATTACAGCACTTGGCTGTTATGTCATCTTCTTGTCATCATGTCTAACTTCCACGGTAATTGCTGATAAAACTGCAATGTAATGTCACTCCCTTCTTCTCACACAACGACAAAGCAGACTTTGTGGAGATCAGCCGATTAGTCAGAGGCTGATGGAAGGTGTAGTTGATTATTATGTAGAGATACTGTAAATAGAAGGGTTAGTCTAAAGATTTGGAAAGATCAGGCCTCGACTGGTTAACCCGGTTATTGTGGGAAAGTAGGTGCATTTCACTTCAGGTAGATTCCAGTGTTTGTGCTTAATAGTTAGGTTGTGTTTGGTTGTGTTATTGGCCATTCATCACATCATTTAATGGATGAATGTTGATGGATTGAGAGTGTGTGTGAATAGTTTGTTTGTGAATGGTGTGGGTATGTACTCTAGGAGAGTGTGTGTATGATTGTGCTGCAAGAACAAAGGCATGTGTGTGTGTGCACTAACATCTGGAGTCCTCTCTGTTGCCAGCCGTGTGTCAGAGTTTACAGGACGTCTGGCCCTCCTGACGTTTTTGTGTGTGTGTGTGTGTGCGTGTGTGTGTGTGTGTGTGTGTGCGTGGGCCTGCAGGAGTGTGTGTGTGTCCCTCCTTCAGTGGCCAGTGTTTAGAGGACAAAGGATGTGCTGCAGCTGCTCCAATTACAGTCTTTCTCAGGTGTGCGACCGCAGGGAGAAAGTGTGTGTGGGCGGCCGCGTGCACGTGTGCGCAATTGCATGAGTTTGTTCATGTTTCTGTGCTTGTGTGTTCCCTGCACAGTGTTTTGTACTGTCTGTATCTGTGAGTACATTACCACGTATACATGTGTTGGAGTCTATTTATTTATGTGTTTGTGTGGGTATCAATGACAGACAAAGGCCACTCAATCCCCTCTGATGCAGGCCAGGTTGGGCTAGTTTGTCTCCAGGGCCTACCTGTCTCTCTGTCTGCCTGTCTGCCTGTCTGTCTGCCTGTCTACCTGCATGTCTGCCTGTCTGCCTGTCTGCCTGTCTGCCTGTCTGCCTGCCTGCCTGCCTGCCTGTTTGCCTGTCTGTCTGTCTGTCTGTCTGTCTGTCTGTCTGTCTGTCTGCCTGTCTGCCTGTCTGCCTGTCTACCTATTATCCCCACAGGCACTGTTCACCCCTCTGACATCTGCCTGATGGCATGGCCATTTCATCATCCTACTGATGTAGAGGGAATAACCAGGACAACAGAGAGGTTGGGGAGAACAACAGGGAATAACCAGGACATCAGATAGGTTGGGGAGAACAACAGGAAATAACCAGGACATCAGAGAGGTTGGGGAGAAGAACAGGGAATAACCAGGACATCAGAGAGGTTGGTGAGAACAACATGGAATAGCCAGGACAACAGAGAGGTTGGGGAGAAGAACAGGGAATAACCAGGACAACAGAGAGGTTGGGGAGAAGAACAGGGAATAACCAGGACATCAGAGAGGTTGGGGAGAACAACATGGAATAGCCAGGACAACAGAGAGGTTGGGGAGAAGAAAAGGGAATAACCAGGACAACAGAGAGGATGAAGAGAACAACAGGGAATAACCAGGACATCAGAGAGGTTGGGGAGAACAACAGGGAATAACCAGGACAACAGAGAGGTTGAAGAGAACAACAGGGAATAACAAGGACATCAGAGAGGTTGGGGAGAACAACAGGGAATAACCAGGACACCAAAGAGGTTGGGGAGAACAAAAGGAAATAACCAGGACATCAGAGAGGTTGTGGAGAACAACAGGGAATAACCAGGACATCAGAGATGTTGGGGAGAACAACAGGAAATAACCAGGACATCAGAGAAGTTGGGGAGAAGAACAGGAAATAACCAGGACATCAGAGACGTTGGGGAGAACAACAGGGAATAACCAGGACAACAGAGAGGTTGGGGAGAACAACAGGGAATAACAAGGACACCAGGGTTGGGGAGAACAACAGGGAATAACCAGAACATCAGAGAGGTTGGGGAGACAACAGGGAATAACCAGGACAATAGAGAGGTTGGGGAGAACAACAAGGAATAACCAGGACAACAGTGAGGTTGGGGAGAACAACAGGGAATAACCAGGACAACAGAGGTTGGGGAGAACAACAGGGAATAACCAGGACAACAGAGAGGTTGAAGAAAACAACGTGGAATAACCAGGACAACAGGGTTGGGGAGAACAACAGGGAATAACCAGGACATCAGAGAGGTTGGTGAGAACAACATGGAATAGCCAGGACAACAGAGAGGTTGGGGAGAAGAACAGGGATTAACCAGGACAACAGAGAGGTTGGGGAGAAGAACAGGGAATAACCAGGACATCAGAGAGGTTGGGGAGAACAACATGGAATAGCCAGGACAACAGAGAGGTTGGGGAGAAGAAAAGGGAATAACCAGGACAACAGAGAGGATGAAGAGAACAACAGGGAATAACAAGGACATCAGAGAGGTTGGGGAGAACAACAGGGAATAACCAGGACACCAAAGAGGTTGGGGAGAACAAAAGGAAATAACCAGGACATCAGAGAGGTTGTGGAGAACAACAGGGAATAACCAGGACATCAGAGATGTTGGGGAGAACAACAGGAAATAACCAGGACATCAGAGAAGTTGGGGAGAAGAACAGGAAATAACCAGGACATCAGAGAGGTTGGGGAGAACAACATGGAATAGCCAGGACAACAGAGAGGTTGGGGAGAAGAAAAGGGAATAACCAGGACAACAGAGAGGATGAAGAGAACAACAGGGAATAACAAGGACATCAGAGAGGTTGGGGAGAACAACAGGGAATAACCAGGACACCAAAGAGGTTGGGGAGAACAAAAGGAAATAACCAGGACATCAGAGAGGTTGTGGAGAACAACAGGGAATAACCAGGACATCAGAGATGTTGGGGAGAACAACAGGAAATAACCAGGACATCAGAGAAGTTGGGGAGAAGAACAGGAAATAACCAGGACATCAGAGAGGTTGGGGAGAACAACAGGGAATAACAAGGACACCAGGGTTGGGGAGAACAACAGGGAATAACCAGAACATCAGAGAGGTTGGGGAGACAACAGGGAATAACCAGGACAATAGAGAGGTTGGGGAGAACAACATGGAATAACCAGGACAACAGGGTTGGGGAGAACAACAGGGAATAACCAGGACAACAGAGAGGTTGGAGAGCGCAACAGGGAATAACCAGGACAACAGAGAGGTTGGGGAGAACAACAGGAAATAACCAGGACATCAGAGAGGTTGGGGAGAACAACAGGGAATAACCAGGACAACAGAGGTTGGGGAGAACAACAGGGAATAACCAGGACAATAGCGGTTGGGGAGAACAACAGGGAATAACCAGGACAACAGAGAGGTTGGGAGAAAAACAGGGAATAACCAGGAAAACAGAGGTTGGGAAGAACAACAGGGAATAACCAGGACAACAGAGAGGTTGGGGAGAACAACAGGGAATAACCAGGACAACAGAGAGGTTGGGGAGAACAACAGGGAATAACCAGGACAACTGAAGTTAGGGAGAACAATAGGGAATAACCAGGACAACAGTGGTTGGAGAGAACAACAGGGAATAACCAGGACAACAGAGGTTTGGGTGAGCAACAGGGAATAACCAGGACACCAGAGGTTGGGAAAAACAACAGGGAATAACCAGGACAACAGAGAGGTTGGGGAGAACAACAGAGAATAACCAGGACAACAGAGAGGTTGGGGAGAACAACAGGGAATAACAAGGACACCAGGGTTGGGGAAAACAACAGGGAATAACCAGAACATCAGAGAGGTTGGGGAGACAACAGGGAATAACCAGGACAATAGAGAAGTTGGGGAGAACAACAAGGAATAACCAGGACAACAGTGAGGTTGGGGAGAACAACAGGGAATAACCAGGACAACAGAGGTTGGGGAGAACAACAGGGAATAACCAGGACAACAGAGAGGTTGAAGAAAACAACGTGGAATATCCAGGACAACAGGGTTGGGGAGAACAACAGGGAATAACCAGGACAACAGAGAGGTTGGAGAGCGCAACAGGGAATAACCAGGACAACAGAGAGGTTGGGGAGAACAACAGGAAATAACCAGGACATCAGAGAGGTTGGGGAGAACAACAGGGAATAACCAGGACAACAGAGGTTGGGGAGAACAACAGGTAATAACCAGGACAATAGCGGTTGGGGAGAACAACAGGGAATAACCAGGACAACAGAGAGGTTGGGAGAAAAACAGGGAATAACCAGGAAAACAGAGGTTGGGAAGAACAACAGGGAATAACCAGGACAACAGAGAGGTTGGGGAGAACAACAGGGAATAACCAGGACAACAGGGTTGGAGAGAACAACAGGGAATAACCAGGACAACAGAGAGGTTGGAGAGAACAACAGGGAAAAACCAGGACAACAGAGAGGTTGGGGAGAACAACAGGGAATAACCAGGACAACTGAGGTTAGGGAGAACAACAGGGAATAACCAGGACAACAGAGGTTGGAGAGAACAACAGGGAATAACCAGGACAACAGAGGTTTGGGTGAACAACAGGGAATAACCAGGACACCAGAGGTTGGGAAAAACAACAGAGAATAACCAGAACAACAGAGCGGTTGGGGAGAACAACAGGGAATAACCAGGACAACAAAGGTTGGGGAGAATAACAGGGAATAACCAGGGCAACAGAGGTTGGGCAGAACAACAGGAAATAACCAGGACATCAGAGAGGTTGTGGAGAACAACAGGGAATAACAAGGACATCAGAGATGTTGGGGAGAACAACAGGGAATAACCAGGACACCAGAGAGGTTGGGGAGAACAACAGGAAATATCCAGGACATCAGAGAGGTTGTGGAGAACAACAGGGAATAACCAGGACATCAGAGAGGTTGGGGAGAACAACAGGAAATAACCAGGACATCAGAGAAGTTGGGTTGAAGAACAGGAAATAACCAGGACATCAGAGAGGTTGGGGAGAACAACAGGAAATAACCAGGACATCAGAGAGGTTGGAGAGAACAACAGGGAATAACCAGGACAACAGAAAGGTTGGGGAGAACAACAGGGAATAACCAGGACAACAGAGAGGTTATGGAGAACAACAGGGAATAACCAGGACAACAGGGTTGGAGAGAACAACAGGGAATAACCAGGACAACAGAGAGGTTGGGGAGAACAACAGGGAATAACCAGGACAACAGAGAGGTTGGGGAGAACAACAGGTAATAACCAGGACAACTGAGGTTAGGGAGAACAACAGGGAATAACCAGGACAACAGAGGTTGGAGAGAACAACAGGGAATAACCAGGACAACAGAGGTTTGGGTGAACAACAGGGAATAACCAGGACACCAGAGGTTGGGAAAAACAACAGGGAATAACCAGAACAACAGAGCGGTTGGGGAGAACAACAGGGAATAACCAGGACAACAAAGGTTGGGGAGAACAACAGGGAATAACCAGGGCAACAGAGGTTGGGCAGAACAACAGGAAATAACCAGGACATCAGAGAGGTTGTGGAGAACAACAGGGAATAACAAGGACATCAGAGATGTTGGGGAGAACAACAGGGAATAACCAGGACACCAGAGAGGTTGGGGAGAACAACAGGAAATATCCAGGACATCAGAGAGGTTGTGGAGAACAACAGGGAATAACCAGGACATCAGAGAGGTTGGGGAGAACAACAGGAAATAACCAGGACATCAGAGAAGTTGGGTTGAAGAACAGGAAATAACCAGGACATCAGAGAGGTTGGGGAGAACAACAGGAAATAACCAGGACATCAGAGAGGTTGGAGAGAACAACAGGGAATAACCAGGACAACAGAAAGGTTGGGGAGAACAACAGGGAATAACCAGGACAACAGAGGTTAGGGAGAACAACAGGGAATAACCAGGACAACAGAGGTTGGAGAGAACAACAGGGAATAACCAGGACAACAGAGGTTAGGGCGAACAACAGGGAATAACCAGGACACCAGAGGTTGGGGAAAACAACAGGGAATAACCAGGACAACAGAGCGGTTGGGGAGAACAACAGGGAATAACCAGGACAACAAAGGTTGGGGAGAACAACAGGGAATAGCCAGGGCAACAGAGGTTGGGCAGAACAACAGGAAATAACCAGGACAACAGAGGTTGGGGAGAACAACAGGGAATAACCAGGACAACAGAGAGGTTGGATAGAACAACTGGGAATAACCAGGACAACAGAGAGGTTGGAGAGAACAACAGGGAATAACCAGGACAACAGAGGTTGGGTAGAACAACAGGGAATAACCAGGACAACAGAGAGGATGGGGAGAACAACAGGGAATAACCAGGACAACAGAGAGGTTGAAGAGAACAACAGGGAATAACCAGGACAACAGAGGTTAGGGAGAACAACAAGGAATAACCAGGACAACAGAGAGGTTGGGGAGAAGAACAGACGTGACAAAGCCATTGGCCAGCCACACCATGGAGGGTGCAGGGAGGGGTGGAGAGAGGAGGTAGAGAAAGAGAAAGGGGGAGGAAATGATAGGAGTGAAGGAAGAATGGATGGATAGAGGGAGTGTGGAAGGGTTGGATGAAGGCGAGTGACTGATGCAGGGAGGGAGGAGGAAAGGATAAGCTTTAGCGTCACCGCGTAGCTTCAGCATCTAGCTCGAGTCTTGTGGGATAGACACGAGTTACACCAGGCTGTTTGAATAGGTCAGAACAGGTGCCACTTCTCTCTTTAATCAACCTGACTCTGACTGGAGGCTGTGTGTCAGAGAGAGAGGGAGAGTGTGTATGTATGTGTTCTACGTGTATGGTGCATGTATGTGTCTTTTTCTGTATGTTTTTGCCTGTAAGAGTGTCTTTGTATTTGTGTGTCTGTGACTTCGGTGACTTGTCTGCAACGTGCAAGCTGAAACGGCTCATAGGTGCAGGAGCCTGTTTCCTGTTTCTGTAGCGTGAGGCAGCTTGATATACAAGTACAGCATCTGGACAGTACGCTAGTTTATCACAGGGCCTTACCCAGAATCTATCTCCTTAATGCTGAGTGTCAGGCAGAGACGTACCGGGTCCCATTTTAACAGTCTTTGATATAACTCTGCCGGGGATCGAACTGCCAACCTTCTAATCTCAGGGTGGACACTCAAAGGCCACTGATATGGTCTACTTATGGTACCCTAGCTATACTCATATCACGTTTTCCTCCAGTGCATTGCTACCGTATAGATTTAGACTGGGGTAAGAGGCCAGGCCAGCACTGGGTCAGATAGGCTGCAGCAGCTCTATTTCAGGAACATGTGTGGTGAGTCTATCAATAGGATATGAAGATGGTGTTATAAGGAGAGGGTGATTTGACAAGGTTTCTCAACTCCAGTTCGATCCAGTCCTGGCTAGAGGTCCACTGTGTATGCAGATTTGTATTACAACCAGGGACTCTCATAACAAAGACTTGGTTTAAAGATCAAAATCAAACTATTTCAACTAGTACAGCTATTTCAAAATATGACACGTCTGACGAGGGTGAGAGAGGGAGCAAGAGAGAAAAGAGAGAGGGAGAGAGAGAGAAGAGAGATAGGGAGAGAGAGAGAGAAGAGAGAGAGGGAGAGAGAAGAGAGAGGGAGAAAGAGAGAAGAGAGAGAGGGAGAGAGAGAGAAGAGGGAGAGAGAGAGAAGAGGGAGAGGGAGAGGGAGAGAGAGAGAGAGAGAGAGAGAGAGAGAGAGAGAGAGAAGAGAGAGAGGGATAGAGAGAGAGAGAGTGAGAGAGAGAGAAGAGGGAGAGAGAGAGAAGAGAGAGAGGGAGAGAGAAAGAAGAGGGAGAGGGAGAGAAGAGGGAGAGAGAGAGAAGAGAGAGGGATAGAGAGATTGACAGGGAGAGAGAGAGAGAGAAGAGGGAAAGAGAGAGGAGAGAGAGGGAGAACGAGAGAAGAGAGAGAGCAAAGAGAGAGGGAGAGAGAGAGAAGAGGGAGAGAGAGTTGAGAGAGAGGGAGAGAGAGAAGAGGGAGAGATAGTAGAGGGAGAGAGAGAGAGAAGGGAGAGGTATAGAGAGAGAGAAGAGGGAGAGAGAGAGAAGAGAGAGTGGGAGAAAAAGAGTGTGAGAGTAGAAAAGACAAGAGAAGAAAGAGAGAGAGGAAAGAGAGAAGTGTCATGGGTCATAGTGAAAACATCTCATTTGTTCTCACCGACCCTTTTAAATAGATTGACTGTTTTCTATGTGAACCATGACATGGAGACATGAATCCTGCAGTGTGTGTGTGAGTACGTGAGTGTGCATGTACGAGTTTGTGTGTGTCTTAGCAGCTGCCCTTGGGTGGGTTGGAATTGCAGCCAGTGCCTTTCTGAAATCCTACCATGAGGAATCCTATCTGTGTCTTTTTCCAGTGTTTGTCTTTTTCTGGAAGCTGTGAATGGGGTTATGTTTAGGTTGCCTGTCTCTCTCTTTGTTTCACCACATCTCATTCTAGCTCCATCATTTTCTCTATTTTTTCCTACCCATTCCTCCCTCTCTCTTTCTCCATCCCCCTCTCTACCCATCTCTTTTACATTTTACATTTCACCCTACAGTATGTATTTCAATCTCCTGCTAAATCTTCCTCTAGATTTCTCATCATCTATCCCCTCCCCCAATCCCTCTCTCTCTCTTTCTTTCTCCATCCCCCTCTCTAACCGGCTCCCTCCTTCACTCTGCCAGACAGGAGATGATTGCAGTGTGTTGGCTCACTCTGTCTCTCACTGGTTTTTCTCTCCCCTCTGTGTCAACAGTCAGCTCACACCTCACAGGGGAATTCATGCTATACAGCCTTATTGGGTTAGGGCTAAAGTTCTTCCCGTGGGTGTGCGTGTGTGTGCGTGTGTGTGTGTGTGGGTGAGTGTGCCAGTGAGACATTCCACATGTACATTGTATCTGTACATTTGTAGGCTCACTGCTGTGCTTGGCTTTGGTATTGGGGTCCTAAGTTAGAGTACTTACAGATAAGCCCATCTAAGACACAGGGGATATACACTCATAGACAGAAAGGTAGTTACAGCCTGTGGTCTGCCTCTACATACTCAGTGGACTCAGTGGAATCAGTTAGCCCCACTAACCCACTCACCGCCCACAGAGCCAACCCTAAATATAGAGCCCCCCTGGGGTTCAGCAAGAGGCCCTCTGCATGGGGCCTGGCCACACACACACACACACACACACACACACACACACACACACACACACACACACACACACTGACATTCATACACAGCAGGACTGAAGGTCATTTGCCTCTGTGGACTGTGGCCTTCTGCTAACTGGGAGAAAAAACGCAAAGAGGAGGAAAACCAACCAGTCATTTCACAAAGATTTCGTCAACAGAAAGAACTCAAGGTTCAGTTCCTCAAACTCTCCCATACTTTTCATTCTTCACTGTCCTATGATACCCATATTGCACCATTATGGAAAGTTGGTTTATCCTAGGAGTGTGTTGAGTTGAAATGATGCACAGTTAGTACACTAACTCTATTCAGCCTCTCAAGTTTTGTAGAGGTAGTTATTGCTAGTTTTGTTTATACTGAGTAAATGGAACTGACAGATTGAGGATACGTAGGCCTATTTGAACATCCATACGTCATACAAGTATTAAATCACATATCCAAGTAATAGCCTAGCAACCATGTAGAGTTGGAGGAGCGCAGAGAAGAAACGCCAATCAAAATCTTACAGCACGTGTTTAAAGCCCCGTTGCTGGTAAACAACAGTCACACCTGCATGTTTTCTCTCTGAATATGGGCCATGTGCTTGTTAGTTCTTGTGAGGTATGGGGGAGGTTTTCAGAAAAACTGAGAGGAAACTCACGAACAAGACTCTTCCGCTGTTTCCTGTTGTCGTACCTCAGAAGACACCACAATAGAGAGAGAGTGGAAGAGAGAGAGAGAGAGAGAGAGAGAGAGAGAGAGAGAGAGAGAGAGAGAGAGAGAGAGAGAGAGAGAGAGAGAGAGAGAGAGAGAGAGAGAGAGTGAGAGAGAGATGGAGAGAGAGAGGGAGAGAGAGCAAGAGCGAGAGATGGAGAGAAAGAGAGAGAGAGAGAGAGAGAGAGAGATGGATAGAGAGAGAGAGAGAGAGAGAGAGAGAGAGAGAGAGAGAGGGCGGATGGAGAGGGATGGTGAGAAAGATGGTAAGAGATGGAGAGAGGGATGGTTTATTAGACATGGAGATAGAGGCAGAGAGAGATGGTGTGTGTGTGTGTGGGGTACTGATACTGTACTGAACACAGCTGACAGACAGAGAGAGGTGTGTGTGTGGGGGGTGTACTAATACTGTACTGAACACAGCTGAAAGGAAGTGGTCATAGCCACTGACTCGTCTTGCTGTGCTGAAACAGAGCTGTAAAAACAACTGCAGAAAAGATAAGCTGCTGCACACACGCACACACGCACGCACACACATACACACACACACACGCACACACACACACACACACACACACACACACACACACACACACACACACACACACACACACACACACACACACACACACACACACACACACACACACATCCTTGTATCACACAATAAACACATATTATACAGCACATAGAGGACCACACGGTGCAGAACAAAGCACACCCTGACCTTACAGAGCTCTCATAACAGAGAGCTAGTCTAAACAACAGCCTGACCTTACAGAGCTCTCATAACAGAGAGCTAGTCTAAACAACAGCCTGACCTTACAGAGCTCTCATAGCAGAGAGCTAGTCTAAACAACAACCTGACCTTACAGAGCTCCCATAACAGAGAGCTAGTCTAAACAACAACCTGACCTTACAGAGCTCTCATAACAGAGAGCTAGTCTAAACAACAACCTGACCTTACAGAGCTCTCATAACAGAGAGCTAGTCTAAACAACAACCTGACCTTACAGAGCTCTCATAACAGAGAGCTAGTCTAAACAACAGCCTGATCTTACAGAGCTCTCATAACATACACCCCTGAATTGGTTTACAAGCTGTATTATTATACACCTTTAACAGTATTATTTACGGGTCTTATTGTCTTTTCTCTTTTATGATACGCTGTCTAGAGATGACAGTTGTGTATTGCGATGGTTGACCAGATATTCAGACTGTATTGCACTGAACTAGTCCTATCTTCATTGTTGTGTGGTCATAAAATACACAATATGATTTACAACAGGAATATTTTTTTCCTATCTAACCTGCAGTGTTTCTGAGAGCCTGTCAAATAATGCAGTGCCAATTCTGCCAAAACATTTGTGTGCAAAACAGCTCTGACCTAAATAAAGACAAGCAGCATGCTTAATGAGTAACTGTAGCTATCTCATTCCCCTATGGGAGATGGTGGTAACTCATTAACTTAGACTGTCATACCATGAGAGAAACAGCCCTTTAAAACCATAGCATTCCAGAATAGACTTGTTTTGAAGTGTGTGTGTGTGTGCATCCGTGCATGTCTGTGTTTGTGCACCAGATTGTGTGTGTGTGCTGGTATGTCATTGAAAGATTATGCAGAAATATTTAATGGACTGAGTGAGCAAATTCATCAACAGTTTTTATTACTAAAACTAGAACAATGAAGACTAGACCGATAGATATCAACCTTACAAACTCCAACATGCACAGAATCTGCAAACATTCACATTTCTACAACTGTTAATCAACAGGTGTTATGTGCCACTGTTTTAATAGTGAGATCGAACAATTGGCACGTTTCAGGGGGGTTAATAAGAGCTTAATCCAGAGAGAGAGAGAGAGAGAGCGAGAGAGAGAGAGAGAGAGAGAGAGCGAGAGGAGAAAGCTAGCAATTTAGAGAAAAAAAGAGATGGCAAGCGAGAATGAGAGGGCGGGCGAGAGAGAGAGCGATTAAGACCGAGTGAGAGACTGAACTAGGACCGACGCTGCAGGACCCTGAGCACCCCTACTTCTCGCGGCTATGACGGAGAGAGACGGCAAGAGACGGAGAGAGTGAGACAGAGAGACAGCGAGGGAGAGACAGGAGAGCTATTGGAGGGATAAGGGGGCTGAGCCCTGCTGATATTGGTGTCCTCTTCCCGCCCCCTAGCAGCTGTTCCTGGGCCTGTACTTACCAGCCAGGTCGCTCAAGATTCACAAAAAAATGTCCTCAGGAAATGCCTTTGAAACCCTCCACTAGGGGCAATGGTGAGCACTATTACTATCAAGTAGGCTTGGGTAAGCCGCGAGCTCCGGCTCCAAGGGTTGCGTGTACAATCCCAGTGCTAAACATTCCTTTTGTATTTTTTTGGGTTTTAACCATATCCCAAACCTTAACTTGAGGAGGAGCAACCCAGGGTGTCCAAAACACCTCGAAATGTTATGTTTGGAGTAACGTGGATAAAAGTCAGAATCTGAAGTCAAATTGGTCAAAGCAGAAAGAGGGGGTGCGAAAAAGAGAGAAAAACTTCTGAAGACATCTGCTTCACTTCTCTTCTCCTTCTCCTCTTCCTCCTCTCCTTCTCTTCCACCCTCCATTGTGTTATTATTGAGTCTCTTGGCTCCTGACTGCTATTCCACCTTGGTTGGGGTTGTTTTTGCAGCTCTGAGTGCAGTGAGTTGGAGAACAACTGGGCCACATTACTTTACTGGGTTCCAGTCATAAACAGCTCTCTTTCAACTCTTCATTTATTTTCCTTTGTGGCCACTACAGGGAAATACTTATTAGGTCAAGAATGAAGTACCATTGCATTACAAGTACATCGTATTATAGCAGGTAAGTACACTTAACAGCCAGATTGACTGGCTTCCATCTTGTTTTGGTCTATTGTATCAAGTCCCATTCAGGTGAGTGGTAACAAGGAAAGGATGCAGATTTTAGTATTGGAACACAGCCGTGTCTGTTACCCTCTGCCCATGTTATTAGTCACAAAATGAATCCTTCAGACAAATAGGTATAAGGTATATCTCAATAGTCTAAAGTGGCGTCACCCTCCAAACAAAATGGGTGAAAAGCTGCTGCTTAATTAAAAAGTTTCTTACGTTTTTGCATAAGAAGTGTTTTGTGAATCTGGGCCCTGCTCTCTCTATCTTGTAATGACTATTGAGATACAGCCCTGCTCTCTCTATCTTGTAATGACTATTGAGATACAGCCCTGCTCTCTCTATCTTGTAATGACTATTGAGATACAGCCCTGCTCTCTCTACATTGTAATAACTATTGAGAGACAGCCCTGCTCTCTCTATCTTGTAGAAACTATTGAGATACAGCCCTGCTCTCTCTATCTTGTAATGACTATTGAGATACAGCCCTGCTCTCTCTATCTTGTAATGACTATTGAGATACAGCCCTGCTCTCTCTATATTGTAATAACTATTGAGATACAGCCCTGCTCTCTCTATCTTGTCATGCTTATTTGGCCAGTGCTTCTGATTCCCTCTGAAGGCAGAGAGAGATTTACCACCATGTAGATTCACCATGAAATCGGCAGCGGCAAGCTGTGACATGAAAGAAGCCTTTGAATGTGGGGGCTGCATATACTTGGCCTACTTTTGATGCCATGGAATATGGGGGGAGCTGCTATATTTTCAGGGATTACCAACTGGCTGCAGCATGGTGAATGTGCATATGATCACCACACAC
>NC_139992.1:47264106-47271606 GCF_964263955.1 Coregonus lavaretus | reverse complement strand
AGCAGCTTGGTTTGAAGAAATCAACTGTGGGAGCAATTATTAGGAAATGGAAGACATACAAGACCACTGATAATCTCCCTCGATCTGGGGCTCCACGTAAGATCTCACCCCGTGGGGTCAAAATGATCACAAGAACGGTGAGCAAAAATCCCAGAACCACACGGGGGGACCTAGTGAATGACCTGCAGAGAGCTGGGACCAAAGTAACAAAGCCTACCATCAGTAACACACTATGCCGCCAGAGACTCAAATCCTGCAGTGCCAGACGTGTCCCCCTGCTTAAGCCAGTACATGTCCAGGCCTGTCTGAAGTTTGCTAGAGTGCATTTGGATGATCCAGAAGAGGATTGGGAGAATGTCATATGGTCAGATGAAACCAAAATATAACTTTTTGGTAAAAACTCAACTCGTCGTGTTTGGAGGACAAAGAATGCTGAGTTGCATCCAAAGAACACCATACCTACAGTGAAGCATGGGGGTGGAAACATCATGCTTTGGGGCTGTTTTTCTGCAAAGGGACCAGGACGACTGATCCGTGTAAAGGAAAGAATTAATGGGGCCATGTATCGTGAGATTTTGAGTGAAAACCTCCTTCCATCAGCAAGGGCATTGAAGATGAAACGTGGCTGGGTCTTTCAGCATGACAATGATCCCAAACACACCGCCCGGGCAACGAAGGAGTGGCTTCGTAAGAAGCATTTCAAGGTCCTGGAGTGGCCTAGCCAGTCTCCAGATCTCAACCCCATAGAAAATCTTTGGAGGGAGTTGAAAGTCCGTGTTGCCCAGCGACAGCCCCAAAACATCACTGCTCTAGAGGAGATCTGCATGGAGGAATGGGCCAAAATACCAGCAACAGTGTGTGAAAACCTTGTGAAGACTTACAGAAAACGTTTGACCTGTGTCATTGCCAACAAAGGGTATATAACAAAGTATTGAGAAACTTTTGTTATTAAATAAATTCATAAAAAATCCTCCAATGTGATTTTCTGGATATTTTTTCTCATTTTGTCTGTCATAGTTGACGTGTACCTATGATGAAAATTACAGGCCTCTCTCATCTTTTTAAGTGGGAGAACTTGCACAATTGGTGGCTGACTAAATACTTTTTTCCCCACTGTAAAACCCTATGTGCCTCTTTGTCGAAGGGTGTGTATGTGATGTGTAGGTAGCTATGTATGGAAAACTACAGTCCTGTGTGTGTGTGTTCATGCATGCTTGTGATGACCAACCCAGCTAACAGACCAACCCAGCTAACAGATGTTCAGGTGGGGTAAGACCATGACTTGGCCGTGTGTGTTTGACGTGTGAGTGTGTGTGTGTGTGTTTGTGAGATAGAAATGCCACGTCTATAGCCCACCCTGACCTACGCAGTCGGAGGTGCCTCTTATGTAACGACAAAGTTAATGACGTCTGCAAGTTTTCCATACCACACCGACCCCATTTCAACCCCCTCCCTTCTCTAACAACAGGTGCGTGTGTGTGTGTCCTGGGCAAAGACGGCATCATTCACTCTTAAGCAACCAGCCATTAGGACAACTATATTTGGCAACCATCGATAATACATCTGTTTTTTACCGGTTGAGAATGTTATATTCTAATTCTATTCTATTTTATTCTGTTTTATTCTATGATTTTTCATTGTTATCTACTGTTCTATGATATTACTAATAATATTGTAGGACTTTTCATATCTTAAAGCAAGAGCCTGTGTTATATTGTCTTTATATCACATAATCATTATACTATCTATATATATTTTATATACTCATGTTATAAAAGCATCTGGCAGTTTGACTTCCAATCTTATTCATAAGTCATCTAATGTTATCATATTACTACGCATCTAAAAACTGACCCCTCTTCCCAGCAGTTATGACATTGATATGGCGTCTCAAGTTTACGCGAGGTGGTCTTCGTAAAGGGTAACTCTTTCTGCTTTGGTTATTAGGCCTGCTAGCTATCCCTGGATAAGTTCATGTCTGCTCCACTTACCATTTGGTTGAAACCTGTCTGGCTCTAGGATACTGAAACGTCAGACTTCTTGAAACATGTCTAGATCTCAAATAAAAATAAACTATATAACCACAGGCCATGAAACAAACCTAATCCAATGCCGAAATATAGTCTAGAGTTTGGAAGAGATATTCAATATAGGAGTGCTACAGAGATCATGAAATAGGCTTGGAGCGTTCTGGAGCATTCCTCCATCTAATAGTAGGGTGTAGAAGAGAGGAGGTGCAAGACAACTCTGACAAAGAGATTGTAAACAGTCCAGGGGGCCTACAGGCATTTACCAGAGACACATAAAAATGAGGAATCCAAACAAACAGCTACAATTTGAGTGTGTGCATGTATGTGTGAGTGTGCGTGCTTGATTGCGTGCGTGCGTGTGAGTGAATCCTTTCCTGGAAGCGAAAGGTAGCTGCAGTAACCTCACCCAGTGGTAACTACAGACTGGAGTCCCTCTGGGCTACAGCTTAACACACACACACACAGATAAACTCATTTCAAGTAATCTTGAAGCTAAGGATCCTGGACTAAACACCTCCCTCTGCAACTGGATCCTGGACTTCCTGACGGGCCGCCCCCAGGTGGTAAGGGTAGGTAACAACACATCTGCCACGCTGATCCTCAACACGCGGGCCCCTCAGGGGTGCGTGCTCAGTCCCCTCCTGTACTCCCTGTTCACCCATGACTGCATGGCCAGGCACGACTCCAACACCATCATTAAGTTTGCCGATGACACAACAGTGGTAGGCCTGATCACCGACAACGATGAGACAGCCTATAGGGAGGAGGTCAGAGACCTGGTCGTGTGGTGCCAGGATAGCAACCTCTCCCTCAACGTGATCAAGACAAAGGAGATGATTGTGGACTACAGGAAAAAAAATAGGACTGAGCATGCCCCCATTCTCATCGACGGGGCTGTAGTGGAACAGGTTGAGAGCTTCAAGTTCCTTGGTGTCCACATCACCAACGAACTATCATGGTCCAAACACACCAACACAGTCGTGAAGAGGGCACGACAAAGCCTATTCCCCCTCAGGAGACTGAAAACATTTGGCGTGGGTCCTCAGATCCTCAAAAGGTTCTACAGCTGCACCATCGAGAGCATCTTGACTGGTTGCATCACCGCCTGGTATGGCAACTGCTCGGCCTCCGACCGCAAGGCACTTCAGAGGGTAGTGCGTACGGCCCAGTACATCACTGGGGCCAAGCTTCCTGCCATCCAGGACCTCTATACCAGGCGGTATCAGAGGAAGGCCTTCAAAATTGTCAAAGACTCCAGCCACCCTAGTCATAGACTGTTCTCTCTGCTACCGCACGGCATGTGGTACCGGAGCGCCAAGTCTAGGTCCAAAAGGCTTCTCAACAGCTTCTACCCCCAAGCCATAAGACTCCTGAACAGCTAATCATGGCTACCCAGACTATTTGCACTGCCCCCCCACCCCATCCTTTTTACGCTGCTGCTACTCTGTTAATTATTTATGCATAGTCACTTTAACTCTACCCACATGTACATATTACCTCAAATACCTCAACTAGCTGGTGCCCCCGCACATTGACTCTGCAACGGTACCCCCCTGTATATATAGCCTCCCTACTGTTACTTTATTTTACTTCTGCTCTTTTTTTTCTCAACACTTTTTTTGTTGTTGTTTTATTTTTACTTTTTTTTTGTTAAAAATAAATGCACTGTTGGTTAAGGGCTGTAAGTAAGCATTTCACTGTAATGTCTGCACCTGTTGTATTCGGCGCATGTGACCAATAACATTTGATTTGATTTGATTATAATTTTAATGGTAGGTTTATTTGAACAGTGAGAGACAGAATAACAACAAAAAAATCCAGAAAAACGCATGTCAAAAATGTTATAAATTGATTTGCATTTTAATGAGGGAAATAAGTATTTGACCCCCTCTCAATCAGAAAGATTTCTGTCTCCCAGGTGTCTTTTATACAGGTAACGAGCTGAGATTAGGAGCACACTCTTAAAGGGAGTGCTCCTAATCTCAGCTTGTTACCTGTATAAAAGACACCTGTCCATAGAAGCAATCAATCAATCAGATTCCAAACACTCCACCATGGCCAAGACCAAAGAGCTCTCCAAGGATGTCAGGGACACGATTGTAGACCTACACAAGGCTGGAATGGGCTACAAGACCATCGCCAAGCAGCTTGGTGAGAAGGTGACAACAGTTGGTGCGATTATTTGCAAATGGAAGAAACACAAAAGAACTGTCAATCTCCCTCGGCCTGGGGCTCCATGCAAGATCTCACCTCGTGGAGTTGCAATGATCATGAGAACGGTGAGGAATCAGCCCAGAACTACACAGGAGGATCTTGTCAATGATTTCAAGGCAGCTGGGACCATAGTTACCAAGAAAACAATTGGTAACACAGTACGCCGTGAAGGACTGAAATCCTGCAGCGCCCGCAAGGTCCCCCTGCTCAAGAAAGCACATATACATGCCCGTCTGAAGTTTGCCAATGAACATCTGAATGATTCAGAGGAGAACTGGGTGAAAGTGTTGTGGTCAGATGAGACCAAAATCGAGCTCTTTGGCATCAACTCAACTCGCCGTGTTTGGAGGAGGAGGAATGCTGCCTATGACCCCAAGAACACCATCCCCACCGTCAAACATGGAGGTGGAAACATGATGCTTTGGGGGGGGGTTTCTGCTAAGGGGACAGGACAACTTCACTGCATCAAATCTTGGGTGAGAACCTCCTTCCCTCAGCCAGGGCATTGAAAATGGGTCGTTGATGGGTATTCCAGCATGACAATGACCCAAAACACACGGCTAAGGCAACAAAGGTCCTCTGTAGCTCAATTGGTTGAGCATGGTGCTTGTAACGCCAGGGTAGTGGGTTCGATCCCCGGGACCACCCATACGTAATAAAAATGTATGCACACATGACTGTAAGTCGCTTTGGATAAAAGCGTCTGCTAAATGGCATATTATTATTATTATTTAAAGGAGTGGCTCAAGAAGAAGCACATTAAGGTCCTGGAGTGGCCTAGCCAGTCTCCAGACCTTAATCCCATAGAAAATCTGTGGAGGGAGCTGAATGTTCGAGGTGCCAAACGTCAGCCTCGAAACCTTAATGACTTGGAGAAGATCTGCAAAGAGGAGTGGGACAAAATCCTTCCTGAGATGTGTGCAAACCTGGTGGCCAACTACAAGAAACGTCTGACCTTTGTGGTTGCCAACAAGGGTTTTGCCACCAAGTACTAAGTCATGTTTTGCAGAGGGGTCAAATACTTATTTCCCTCATTAAAATGCAAATCAATGTATAACATTTTTGACATGCGTTTTTCTGGATTTTATTGTTGTTATTCTGTCTCTCACTGTTCAAATAAACCTACCATTAAAATTATAGACTGATCGTTTCTTTGTCAGTTGGCAAACGTACAAAATCAGCAGGGCATCAAATACTTTTTTCCCTCACTGTATATGTATTGTATAACGGCACAATCATTTGGGCTGTTTTGGGCTTGGGCTAATTAAATGTATTTAATGTAGGGCTCATAAAATGTATTTCATGTATGGCTCATCAGACTCAGGTAGCATCAGGCTTGAATTTTCGATCAAAGCTCTAATCAAATCCAGACATACAGTAGGCCTATTTATATGTTTTATAGCTTTTGAATTACACTTCCGGTTTTGGCGGGAAATATTGGGTTACACGGGAGAAAAGTGATTTATTCTCGGAATGAAACATTGTAAAGAAAATATTCAACCCTAGTGTGTGTGTGTGTATATGTGTGTGTTGGGCCAGGCTTCCTCCCATTCTTCCCCTGCTGCTCTGTGTTCGTGCTGAGATGGCTGGAGCTCAGGACATGGCTACAGCGCCGCTGGCATCCACCCCAGCACAGCCTACGCACGCACGCACACACACACACACACACACACACACACACACACACACACACACACACACACACACACACACACACACACACACACACACACACACACACACACACACACACACACACACACACACACACACACACACACACACACACACACACACACACACACAAAGTATTATATAGTGGGCCTGTGGTTGCCTGTATGTTTGAAGAGATCACGTACGCACACACACCATCAACAATGCCTTCTCCAGCGGTAACAGCATATACTCTGATAAACAGTCTTTACCCACACACAGAAGCTATCAGAGCTCTGGCTTTCTCAAATAGAACACATGGCAACAACTCACTTACCAGCACTCAACAGCCTTTGTGATGTTGCCAACATGTTGCTCACCTGTTGCGCAATCATCGCCAATCGAACCCGCTCACCCCTGCCTCTCCCAGAGACCTCGTTCACCTTCTCTCCCCAGACACTGTGAGGGTTGTTAAGGGTCATTAAGGGCCTTTGGTGATGTCAGCAGTCACCTTGAGCCAATATTTCCAATATTGCACATCTGCAGGCGGGCGGTTGTACCATCACATAGGGCCTTGAGTTCAAGGAACATTGCGTTGTCTCCTCTGAGAGATGTTATGTGCTCATCTTGAAAAGAGGCCATTTTATGAAGCACTTACATATCTATTTGTGTAAGCCAATCTTGCTTTCTGATGAATGCTATTAGCGTTTAGCTTTGAAATTCTGAATTAGGACTACGGCAATCCATGTTGTGTTTTTCCCTCTGTGATTAATATTTTAGCATTAGCATTTGGCAGCCTATTTGCCTACTCTCTCTCTTTTCCATAAGTGATTAGCATTAGCAAC
Source organism: Coregonus lavaretus (assembly GCF_964263955.1). Lineage (NCBI taxonomy): Eukaryota > Metazoa > Chordata > Actinopteri > Salmoniformes > Salmonidae > Coregonus > Coregonus lavaretus. The sequence continues at coordinate 47,264,864 of NC_139992.1, read as the reverse complement.
CAACACCACCTGGAGTATTCACCAGTAGGGTTTGTTTTTCGGCTTGTTTCTTTTAACCTTTGAGGCACTGTTTTTTTTTTGTGAGGAGACCACAGTGTAAACAAATGAAGGAGAGGAGAGGAGAAAATAGAGTGGAGTTGAGAGGATGGGAGTCAAACCTGCAGCCATTTTCTGTGGAACTCTCCTCTCTGTTCTCCTCTTTTCTCTTCTCTCTCCTCTCTATCCTCTTCTTCTACTCTCTCTCCTCCTCTCTCTTCTCTTCTCTTTCAAAGAGGAGCGTTTTGTTCTTTTAGCCCTGTCTCCATGACAACCCCCAGAAGCCCTCTCAACAGCCTCGCAACGCACCAAGTGGCCAAACTCCCTCTGTTCTCCTCAACCTCCGGCAATACGGACACCTGTTTGGACGCTCCGTGTCGTGTTAGTCTCTTTTGTGTTTGTGTGGATGTGGGTGGGGAGTGTTGGGGAGGGAGGGTATACAGTGGTTTCCCTCTTCCCAGTGTGCAGACTCTTTCATGGGGAGAATGTAGGGGGTTCTGGAGCTAGGCCACCTTGGGCCTCTATTTTTCTGTCTGCCTCTACACTATCTCTCTCTGCCTATCTCTCTCTGTCTCTCTGCCTATCTCTCCCTGTCTCTCTCTCTCTCTCTCTCTCCCTGTCTCTCTCTCTCTCTCTCTCTCTCTCTCTCTCTCTCTCTCCTCTCCTCTCTCTCTCTCTCTGCACCATCTCTCTCTGTCTCGCTCTGTCTCTCTGTCCTCTCT
>NC_139992.1:47220247-47260247 GCF_964263955.1 Coregonus lavaretus | reverse complement strand
TCTGTGGACGCCTCAGCCCTTTGAAATGACCTAAAGGACACACAGTATGTTAATCCACTCAGTGCTCAGAACAAAATGGGGGAGTGTGTCACACTGATGCCCGAGATAGGTGTAAAGTACTTATTACGCAATAGGGGGGCTAGAGTGTGTGTGTGTGTGTGTGTATGTGTGTGTGTGTGTTTGAGCAGAGCTCATGGTAGTAGGTAAACATGAATTAGGCCTACTGCTTTTCACCTATCCTGTTTCTTTAAGGTGGGTGATCATTAGGGGAAGAGGGCTGGGCTATTCAGAAGATATTCAGCCAGTCATATAAATAGACTCACACACATAGACACATTGTTCTTCTTACTGTTGTTTTCTCATGTTTTTGTTCTACCTTGTTATTATTAGTATTACATTGTTATTGATTACCTCATTGTTGGGGTTGGAGCTGCAAGAAAGGCATTTCACTGTACTTGTGCACGTAACATAAAAACTTGAAACTCTAAACATTGGAAGCCAATGGCTAGCTGTGTAGAGGATTGTTTGACCTTGTGTGTGTCTGTCCTGAGTTGTTAGCTGATGGCTAGTTGTCTGGAGATGGATGTGTGGAGAATGTGTGTGTGTGATGAGGACAGTGGCCTTGACAGTCAAATATTTACCCTCTACACACACACACACACACACACACACACCGATTGTCACATGTCGCAGACTCCCTAATTTCCCCATTCCCTCACAGGGCAATGTGCATGCCTTGCGTCTTCTCTCTAGCCCAATTACAGCACACTCCTCCAGACAGTAGCACATTTTAGTAGCATAGTGATGATTAGCCTTGTGTTGATCTGTGTGTTGTTCTCCCTTAGCCCCTAGGAGAGCTGACCCACTTCTAGTGAGTGGTGCTCAGTCTCTTAGCGTGGGGAGGGAGAATGATGGGGGAGACAGCGGACATTTTGTCTTCATCAAGGTCTGTTTTCTCCGGGTGAATGGGATTCTCAGTCTCACCATCTGTCTTCCAAGCCTTATGATCTGGTTTGTCGTGTGTGTGTGTGGGGGTGAGGGGAGGATGTGTGTGTGTATGTGTGTTGACGTGTGTGTACGTGTGTGTGTGTGTGTGTGAATACGTGTGTGTGTGTGTGTGTGTGTGTGTGTGTGTGTGTGTGTGTGTGTGTGTGTGTGTGTGTGTGTGTGTGTGTGTGTGTGTGTGTGTGTGTGTGTGTGTGTTCGGGGCCATCTCCTAACCATAATGAATATGTTTCTGCTTCAGTGGTCTGTGGAGGTGAGGAAAACTGCTTGTCTGTCAACTGAGGAAATAAAGGCCTCGTCTCCCAGCCAACTCCTCCTGCCTGCCTGGAACAGGACAATAGAATGTTACCTGGAACAGGACAATAGAATGTTACCTGGAACAGAACAATAGAATGTTACCTGGAACAGGACAATAGAATGTTACCTGGAACAGGTCAATAGAATGTTACCTGGAACAGGACAATAGAATGTTACCTGGAACAGAACAATATAATGTTATCTGGAACAGGACAATAGAATGTTACCTGGAACAGGACAATATAATGTTACCTGGAACAGGACAATAGAATGTTACCTGGAACAGGACTATAGAACGTTACCTGGAACAGAACAATAGAATGTTACCTGGAACAGGACAATAGAATGTTACCTGGAACAGGACTATAGAACGTTACCTGGAACAGGACAATAGAATGTTACCTGGAACAGGACAATAGAATGTTACCTGGAACAGGTCAATAGAATGTTACCTGGAACAGTACAATAGAATGTTACCTGGAACAGGACAATAGAATGTTACTTGGAACAGGACAATAGAATGTTACCTGGATGTCACAAGCTGATGTGGATGCGGTGTTGGAGTCAGGCGCAGGACACAGAAGCTTAGTCAAAACGACTTTAATTGTCACAAAGACAATAACAAAAATAACGGGCCTCAAACACAGGAGGCGAGCGATTACGCAAACAGTGCGTAAAAACACTAACAACTAGAGCACAATAAAGATTCACCAACGGACAGGCGGACAACAACACACAACTGCAAACAAAACCAAAGGAAACTTATAGGTGACATAATCAATACATAAGACGAAACAGGTGCACCAACAAGACAAAACCAAACAAACATAGAGAACATCAAGCGGGGACGATGAACGCCGAAGCCTGCCCGAACAAGGAGGAGGAGCAGTCTCGGCGGAATTCGTGACACTGGAACAGGACAATATAATGTTACCTGGAACAGGACAATAGAACGTTACCTGGAACAGGACAATAGAATGTTACCTGGAACAGAACAATATAATGTTATCTGGAACAGGACAATAGAATGTTACCTGGAACAGGACAATATAATGTTACCTGGAACAGGACAATAGAATGTTACCTGGAACAGGACTATAGAACGTTACCTGGAACAGGACAATAGAATGTTACCTGGAACAGGACAATAGAATGTTACCTGGAACAGGTCAATAGAATGTTACCTGGAACAGTACAATAGAATGTTACCTGGAACAGGACAATAGAATGTTACTTGGAACAGGACAATAGAATGTTACCTGGATGTCACAAGCTGATGTGGATGCGGTGTTGGAGTCAGGCGCAGGACACAGAAGCTTAGTCAAAACGACTTTAATTGTCACAAAGACAATAACAAAAATAACGGGCCTCAAACACAGGAGCAGTCTCGGCGGAATTCGTGACACTGGAACAGGACAATATAATTGTACCTGGAACAGGACAATAGAATGTTTACTGGCAAAGACAAATAGAGGTTCATGTAATATGGAAATTGGAAAGCAATGACATTGTGATCAGGTCATTGTGTCTTGTGTACTACGTATCGGGTTTGAGAGTTAGCGAGTTAACTTTGAGGTCAACTCTGAGTTCTCGGGATAACAGGTATCGCAAAAGTGGCTCACCTTTTAGCCAGGTAAATTTCTATGGCAATGAATCCTTCACAGCTAACCTGCTCCGGGCCAGGCTAACTCAGGGTTAACTCCATTTATCCTGAATGAAGTGTCTGAGCTGCGAGTTGAGGACCAATTAAATCGATTCCCTCCCTCTTGCAAAGATTGTGTCATCAACCCCTTTATTGAGGAAGACGACCGATGAAATATTTTATTAATCTAATGTTGTACGTGTAAAAAAAATTGTCATACTAAAATAGTACCTATCATGTTACAAATGTAGTAATGACAGGATGGATTTGAACGTTTTCTGTGACATAATGCAATATTTTATCGATAGGAGTGGGTAAAAAGGTGCTGTGTGCATTGACAAGCACACTGAAGCACATAAAATGCGGCATTAACGATACGTAATAAAAGAAAGACGGCACTAATTCCAGAAAAGCCTGGGTACATCTAGCAACGTATGTATTATACCCCTTTGGTGTGTATGTGTGTGTGTATGTGTGTGTTTATGTGTACATTTCTGCTTACATGGTGTTATAGAGAATGTGTCACTTGGTTTAATGTTGTGAGTTTTGGTGTATTGTGTCATGTATTCATGTGTGTATGTTTTGTTTGTATGTGTGTCTTTTGGTCTAATGAGGTGTAGTTGTATTGTGTCAAGTCCAAGTGTGTGAGAGTGTAATACTTGTTTATTGTATCTCCAAGGTGACGTGTTGGGCCCATATGGCCAATGGGCAGACTGGCCCAGGACAAAAGATGGCGGACTGGATTATATGATCATTTGGCAGAGCACGGACCGTTACCTCCGCTTGCCCGTCGTTCCTCTCGCACCCCTGTTAGATGAGGTGATACACATATAGAAAGACACAGACACACATGATTCTCACTTTCTGTCTCTGTCTCTCTCTCTCTCTCTCTCTCTCTGTCTCTCTCTCTCTCTCTCGCTCTCTCTCTCTCTGTCCCTCTCTCTCTCTCTCTCTCTCTCTCTCACTCTCTCTCTCTCTCTCTCTCTCTCTCTCGCTCTCCCTCTCTCACTCCATCTCACTCTCTCTCTCTCTCCGTCTCCCTCTCTCACTCCATCTCCCTCTCTCTCTCTCTCTCTCTCTCTCTCTCTCTGTCTCTCTCTCTCTCTCTCTCTCTCTCTCTGTCCTACACACACACACACACACATACGGTTGAGGAGTTATCGGGTCGCTGTGTGAGGTAATGAAGCGTTCCTCTGTGTCCTGCCAGGGCATTGGAGTGTGTGTCCTGAGAGCGGGCATATGGCCCAGCCCAGCCTGGCTCAGGTTACTGTTCTGCCCAGAACTTCCTATGCAGCAGATGTCACACCAGCATGGGCAGAGGAAGAGGCACACACACGCACACTCGCATACACAGGACCATGACGTTTATCTAAGGATAGAATGCAGATGGATTTCATGGTGTGTGTGTGTGTGTGTGTGTGTGTGCATGTGGGTCTAGTTATGAATTGTATTTTTTTAAACATAATATGGTTTGGCATTTGAATTTTATTTGAAAGGATTTAGTCATCCGTTAGCTGGTTTTGTTTTGAACAAAGAGCAGATTGTACATGTAGGCTACAACCATCCCACTGGTGCTTTATTTGCTGAGCTGCTGTCAGACACATTGTCAAAACTGACCTCATTTTCTGTTTACATCTACAGTCACAGTAGATTACTGAATTCAGACTGTCTGTGTTTCATCAGTGCTGAGTCTGAATTTCCAACATGTGTTCTATGTCTTCAGCGATAGTTTCACATTCCACGTTCTTTTTATTTCACCTTTATTTAACCAGTTAAGCCAGTTGAGAACAAGTTCTCATTTACAACTGCGACCTGGCCAAGATAAAGCAAAGCAGTGCAATAAAAACAACAACACAGTTACATATGGAATAAACATGTCACGATCGTCTGAGGAAGCGGACCAATACGCAGCGTTGCGAGTGAACATGATGACTTTATTAAAATAAAGCAACCACGAAAAAACTACAAATGACGATAGTGAAGTCCAACAGTGACTATGACTGAAACGGAACAAAAACCCACAATTCCCACAAGAAAACATACAGATTAAATATGGCTCCCAATCAGAGATAACGAGCCGACAGCTGACACTCGTTACCTCCGATTGGGAGTCAATGACCAAAGCTAGAAATGAACCCAACAGAAAGGCAAACCTAGAAATACACCAAATGCCCAACATAACCAAACCAAAACCCAACAAAACAAAATACACCCTGGCTCAAATACAAAAGTCCCAGAGCCAGAGTGTCACAGTACCCCCCCCTAAAGGTGCGCACTCCGGGCGCACCAGCATCCAGTCTAGGGGAGGGTCTGGGTGGGCGTCTGTCCACGGTGGCGGTTCTGGCCCTGGTCGTGGTCCCCACCCCACCTTAGTCACTATCCGCTTCCGTAGCCTCCTCCACATGACCACCCCCCAACTAAACCCCACTGGATTAAGGGGCGGCACCGGACTAACGGGCAGCACCGGACTAAGGGGCAGCACCGGACTAAGGGGCAGTACCGGACTAAGGGGCAGCACCAGGATAAGGGGCAGCACCGGGCTAAGGGACAGCACCGGACTCACTGGCGGATCCTGGCTGGCTGGCTCTGGCGGGTCCTGGCTGGACGGCTCTGGCGGATCCTGGCTGGACGGCTCATGGCTGGCTGAAGGATCTGGCTGCTCATGGCTGGCTGACGGATCTGGCTGCTCATGGCTGGCTGACGGATCTGGCTGCTCATGGCTGGCCGACGGATCTGGCTGCTCATGGCTGGCCGACGGATCTGGCTGCTCATGGCTGGCTGACGGATCTGGCTGCTCATGGCTGGCCGACGGATCTGGCTGCTCATGGCTGGCCGACGGATCTGGCTGCTCATGGCTGGCTGACGGATCTGGCTGCTCATGGCTGGCTGACGGATCTGGCTGCTCATGGCTGGCTGACGGATCTGGCTGCTCATGGCTGGCTGACGGATCTGGCTGCTCATGGCTGGCTGACAGATCTGGCTGCTCATGGCTGGCTGACGGATCTGGCTGCTCATGGCTGGCTGACAGATCTGGCTGCTCATGGCTGGCTGACGGATCTGGCTGCTCATGGCTGGCTGACGGATCTGGCTGCTCATGGCTGGCGGAAGGCTCTGGCATGATCCTGTCTGGAGGAAGGCTCTAGCGGCTCCGGTCTGGCTGACGGCTCCGGCTCATGGCAGACGGGCGGCTTAAGCGCCTTTGGGCAGACGGGCAGTTCAGGCCCCGTTGGGCAGACGGCAGACTCTGGCCGTCTGAGGCGCACCGTAGGCCTGATGCGTGGTGCCGGAACTGGAGGTACCGGGCTGAGGACACGCATCTCAGGGCTAGTGCGGGGAGAAGCAACAGGGTATGCTGGACCCTGGGGACGCACATAAGGGCTAGTGCGGAGAGCCGGAACAGGGCATACTGGACCCTGGGGACTCTCATAACGCCTAGTGCGGAGAGCAGCAACAGGACGCACAGGACTCGGGGGACACACAGGAGACTTGGTGCGTGGTGTAGGCACTGGTGGTACTGAGCTGGAGCGGGGAGGTGGCGCCGGAAATACCGGACCGTGCAGGCTTACTGGCCCCCTTGAGCACTGAGCCTGCCCAACCTTACCCGGGTTGATGCTCCCCGTCGCCCGACCAGTACGGGGAGGTGGAATAACCCGCACCGGCCTATGTGGGCGAACCGGGAACACCATGCGTAAGGCTGGTGCCATGTACGCCGGCCCGAGAAGACGCACTGGTGGCCTGATGCGTTGGGCCGGCTTCATGACATTCGGCTCAATGCTCACTCTAACCCGGCCGATACGTGGAGCTGGAATGTACATCGTGGACCTGGTGCGTGGAGTAGGAACAGGCCGAGCTGGGCTGGCGACGCACATCGTGGACCTGGTGCGTGGAGTAGGAACAGGCCGGTCCGTACCGGGAACACACACCACTGGCCTTAACTGGGGATCAGGAACGGGCCGGACCGGACTGGTAACACACCTCAGTCTCTCATGCCGTGCCACAACAACTTCCCTCCCTCTACTCGCCAATGGCTCCCGTAATCCGATAGCCTTCTCTCCACATCTCCCTGTGGCAGCCTCCTGCTGCCCAACCGCCCAAGCCATGTGCCCCCCCCAAAAAACTTTTTGGGGTTGCCTCTCGTCCCTCCGACGATGGCCCTGCCGACGCCGTTGTTCCTCTCTCCGTCGCCTCTCCACTGTCTCGCTCCATGGACGGCGATCCATCCCCTCCAGGATTTCCTCCCAAGTCCAGGACCCTTTTCCGTCCAAAATCTCCTCCCATGTCCAGACCTTTGGAGCTGGGTCCTGTTGCCGCTTGACACGCTGCTTGGTCCTCTTATGGTGGGTTTTTCTGTCACGATCGTCTGAGGAAGCGGACCAATACGCAGCGTTGCGAGTGAACATGATGACTTTATTAAAATAAAGCAACCACGAAAAAACAACAAATGACGATAGTGAAGTCTAACAGTGACTATGACTGAAACGGAACAAAAACCCACAATTCCCACAAGAAAACATACAGATTAAATATGGCTCCCAATCAGAGATAACGAGCCGACAGCTGACACTCGTTACCTCCGACTGGGAGTCAATGACCAAAGCTAGAAATGAACCCAACAGAAAGGCAAACCTAGAAATACACCAAATGCCCAACATAACCAAACCAAAACCCAACAAAACAAAATACACCCTGGCTCAAATACAAAAGTCCCAGAGCCAGAGTGTCACAAAACAAAAACAAAACGTACAGTCAATAACACAGTAGAAAATCTATATACAGTGTGTGCAAATGTAGTAAGTTATGGAGGTAAGGCAATAAATAGGCCATAATGCAAAATAATTTCAATTTAGTGTTAACACTGGAGTGATATATGTGCAGAAGATATGTGCAAACAGAGATACTGGGGTGCAAATGAGCAAAATAAATAACAATGTAAATAACAATATGGGGATGAGGTAGTTGGGTGGGCTAATTACAGATGGGCTGTGTACAGGTGCAGTGATCGGTAAGCTGCTCTGACAACTGATGCTTAAAGTTAGTGAGGGGGATAAGAGTCTCCAGCTTCAGAGATTTTTGCAGTTCGTTCCAGTCATTTGCAGCAGAGAACTGGAAGGAATGGCGGCCAAAGGAGGTGTTGGCTTTGGGGATAACCAGTGAGATATACCTGCTGGAGCGCAGACTACGGGTGGGTGTTGCTATGGTGACCAATGATCTAAGATAAGGCGGGGATTTGCCTAGAAGTGATTTATAGATGACTTGGAGCCAGTGGGTTTGGCGACGAATATGTAGTGAGGGCCAGCCAACGAGAGCGTACAGGTCACAATGGTGGGTAGTATATGGGGCTTTGGTGACAAAACGGATGGCACTGTGATAGACTACATCCAATTTGCTGAGTAGAGTGTTGGAGGCTATTTTGTAAATGACATCGCCCGAAGTCAAGGATCGGTAGGATAGTCAGTTTTACGAGGGCATGTTTAGCAGCATGAGTGAAGGAGGCTTTGTTGCGAAATAGGAAGCCGATTCTGGATTTAACTTTGGATTGGAGATGCTTAATGTGAGTCTCGTGTTCTGCTTTAGTTTTTTTTTGTCTTACCTGCTTTTACATACGTGCTGATTTTCCCTGTTCAGGTAGTGCCTACATGTTCAAACATTATGATATATGGGAGTCTGGGAGAGTGCTAAGGTACAGAGGGGAGGAGAATACATGTAAATGTACAGCATATGACTAGGATGATGTGAAATACGACCCGTCAGTATTCTCTCACCTGCCTTCTTCCCACATAGCAGTCCAACTGTACTGTGCTGTACACACACACACACACACACACACACACACACACACACACACACACACACACACACACACACACACACACACACACACACACGTAGGACTGAAAGCTACAGCCAAGCATACATACAGTTTTTTACAATCACTTTGGCACTAATTTCAGAACCTTGACGTCATTTTTCAAAACTCTAGACACAAAACTCACAACCAATGATCAAAATGCTCATTTTTCTAAACTCTAACACTTTTTTCAATTGCTTGGATACAATACCCATAAAACTAAGATCATTTGTTCATTTAACAAAAATCACCTGTTCAATATGACACAACTTAACATCAAAGTACTACTATTTCAAAAGGCAATTCACACATTACATTTCAGATGAGTGTCTATTCATTTCATTACAATTATCCAACTATCAATTGATACAACTGCTCAAAATGATAAGTAACTGTTGCATTACTCTTAATGCATAGTTGTATGGAAACAGACAAACAATATTCCATGTTTAGATCATGAAAGTTTCAAGATAACGAGATTCATTGTCACCAATTAGCGTGGAGCATGAACCAATTAGACTACATTATCTATGGATGTAATATTTCATCATCATTCTTTATCAGACACCGTTTCTATGGTCCCATGTACCACCCTTTCAGACTATTTACAGTATTGACAGTACTGCACTGTATGGATGCAGGCCCTTGTAATTGCTTGTCCAATTCTGCCAACTCGTTACTGATGATTGAGTTCACATTGTGGAACGAGTATATAAAGAATTGATTGGGATCCACTTGCAACAACATAGCGATACGTACTGTAACATGGAGCCGGCAGGTGATCCAGGTCACAATAGAGGTCAAGCAGTGGTGGGAGGAAGACGAGGAAGACGTGTTGGTCAAAGGAATGGCAGGGAACAAGCACCCCTTCTGAGAGGTGGTCGTGGGCCTTGTTTGAGAGGTGTGGGGGAACGTGATAGAGGACAAGGCCACGGACCAAGACAGCGGCAGCAACAGCAAAGAGTGTCCAATGAAATCCGAACAATAGTTGTAGACCATGTCATAAATCATGGCATGACAATGACTGAGGCGGCTACAATGATACAACCAAACCTCAGAAGGTCAACCGTTGCCTCAATAATCAGAACTTTCCGCAATGAGAACCGGTAAGTCGTCAGCATGCACTAAACATTATGCTACTCTCAATTGTCAAATGACTGCATACCAATGTGTATCACAAAGTAGGTGATGTGACCAAGTGTCTTCTTACTGTAATGTTCCCTGTAGAATTGAGACTAGGCCAAATAGGGGAGGCAGAGGAAAAATTCTGACTGACCAACAAGAGCAGGCTGTGGTCGATTTCGTTCGGGCCAGAAATGATATTCGCCTTACAGAAATTCGCCAGCATATCTTGGACAATGAAGACATGTTTAACAATGTGGAATCCATAGGTTTGCCGACTATTGCACGCATGCTAAAAAGGCACCAGATGTCTTTAAAACAACTATACCGTGTGCCTTTTGAAAGAAATGCAGACAGAGTGAAGCAAATGAGGACTGAGTATGTTCAGTTTCAAGATGGCTGTTGTAATAAAATTCCCTAATAATTCTACATTGTACAGTAATCAGTAAATCTCTTTCCCCCCCCCCCCCCTCCTCTCTCTCTGTGGATGACTTCGTCAACCACTTTGAAAAGAAGGTTGACGACATCCGATCCTCGTTTGTTAAGTCTAATGACACTGCTGGTCCTGCTCACACTGCCCTACCCTATGCTTTGACTTCTTTCTCCCCTCTCTCTCCAGATAAAATCCTGCGACTTGTGACTGCAGGCCGCCCAACAACCTGCCCGCTTGACCCCATCCCCTCCTCCCTTCTCCAGACCATCTCCGGTGACCTTCTCCCCTACCTCACCTCGCTGATCAACTCATCCTTGACCGCTGGCCATGTCCCTTCCGTCTTCAAGAGAGCGAGAGTTGCTCCCCTTCTCAAAAAACCAACACTCGACCCCACTGATGTCAACAACTACAGACCAGTATCCCTTCTTTCTTTTCTTTCCAAAACTATTGAGCGTGCCGTCTTTAGCCAACTCTCTTGCTATCTCTCTCAGAATGACCTTCTTGATCCAAACCAATCAGGTTTCAGGACTGGTCATTCAACTGAGACTGCTCTTCTCTGTGTCACGGAGACTCTCCGCACTGCTAAAGCTAACTCTCTCTCCTCTGCTCTTGTCCTTCTAGACCTGTCTGCTGCCTTTGACACTGTGAACCATCAGATCCTCCTCTCCACCCTCTCCGAGCTGGGCATCTCCGGCGCGGCTCACTCATGGATTGCGTCCTACCTGACCGGTCGCTCCTACCAAGTGGCGTGGCGAGAAGCTGTCTCCGCACCACGTGCTCTCACCACTGGTGTCCCCCAGGGCTCAGTTCTAGGCCCTCTCCTTTTCTCCCTATACACCAAGTCACTTGGCTCTGTCATATCCTCACATGGCCTTTCATATCATTGCTACGCTGACGATACACAACTAATGTTCTCCTTTCCCCCTTCTGATAACCAGGTGGTGAATCGCATCTCTGCATGTCTTGCAGACATATCAGTATGGATGACGGATCACCACCTCAAGCTGAACCCTGGCAAGACGGAGCTGCTCTTCCTCCCGGGGAAGGACTGCCCGTTCCATGATCTCGCCATCACGGTTGACAACTCCGCTGTGTCCTCCTCCCAGAGTGCGAAGAGCCTAGGCGTGACCCTGGACAACACCCTGTCGTTCTCCGCCAACATCAAGGCGGTGACCCGATCCTGCAGGTTCATGCTCTACAACATTCGGAGAGTACGACCCTGCCTTACACAGGAAGCGGCACAGGTCCTAATCCAGGCACTTGTCATCTCCCGTCTGGACTATTGCAACTCGCTGTTGGCTGGCCTCCCTGCCTGTGCCATTAAACCCCTACAACTCATCCAGAATGCCGCAGCCCGTCTGGTGTTCAACCTTCCCAAGTTCTCTCACGTCACCCCCCTCCTCCGCACACTCCACTGGCTTCCAGTTGAAGCTCGCATCCGCTACAAGACCATGGTGCTTGCCTATAGAGCAGTGAGGGGAACGGCACCTCTGTACCTTCAGGCTCTGATCAGTCCCTACACCCAAACGAGGGCATTGCGTTCATCCACCTCTGGCCTGCTGGCTCCCCTTCCTCTGCGGAAGCATAGTTCCCGCTCAGCCCAGGCAAAACTGTTCGCTGCTCTGGCACCCCAATGGTGGAACAAGCTCCCTCACGACGCCAGGACAGCGGAGTCACTCACCACCTTCCGGAGACATTTGAAACCCCACCTCTTTAAGGAATACCTGGGATAGGATAAAGTAATCCTTCTAACCCCCCCCCCCCCCCCCAAATTGTAAAGTGGTTATCCCACTGGCTATAGGGTAAACGCACCAATTTGTGAGTCGCTCTGGCTAAGAGCGTCTGCTAAATGACGTTAATGTGCCCTTGAGCAAGGCACTTAACCCTAATTGCTCCTGTAAGTCGCTCTGGATAAGAGCGTCTGCTAAATGACTAAAATGTAAAATGTAAATGTACCTGGACAACGTGGGGCCAACATTACCATGTGTGCGGCTATATCAGAAGATGGTGTGGTGGGACGCAGACCTCGTATTGGATCATATAATGCAGCTCTCCTTGTAACCTTCCTTGATGAGCTCGATCAGGTTTGTAGAGCCGATGGCGTGACCTATGTCATTGTGTGGGGAAATGTCAGGTTCCACCATGCTCATATGGTGCAAGCATGGTTTCAGGCCCATGCACAATTTACCACCCTGTATTTACCCCCATACTCTCCTTTCCTTAACCCGGTTGAGGAATTTTTCTCCACATGGAGATGGAAGGTTTATGATAGGCGCCCTCATGAACAAGTCACTCTTCTCCAGGCCATGGATGACGCATGCAATGACATCACGGCAGACCAGTGTCAGGCCTGTATTCGCCATGCCCGAAGGTTTTTTCCAAGATGTTTGGCTAATGAAAACATCCATTGTGATGTAGATGAGAACCTGTGGCCAAATCCACAAGACAGAGTTGATGAAAATTTAGAAGTGCAGTAATCACTCCTATGTTTTGCTTTTTACAGTACAAGCAAGCAAGTTGAGGAACACTGCATTTGATGTTTTACAGTACTGTATTGTTTTTCATCAATATATTTCAGATTTTGTTCAATGATTCCACAGTGTCTGTAGTATTCTCTCAACTACTGCAGTACTTTTACAGGGATGTATTTACATGTAGTACCATAATGAAACATGTATCACCTATTTTGTACTACAATATTTAATGATTGTACGAACAATGACACAGTGAAACTATCGGTTGCTTGTGTGTGGGTGATCTAAATTAACGTTTCATTGCATTTGTTTTTTTAACCAATGATTGTGCAAGTGCAAGATTTCTTTAAAGATATGAATGCACAATGCAATGTTTTGAACATTGGACAGCCTGTGTTACCAGTGATGACCGTTTTGAGTTTTGTGTCTAGAGTTTTGAAAAATGAAATGAAAGGTTCTGAAATTAGTGCCAAAGTGATTGTAAAAAACTGTAATTAATATAGTGATGCAGTTTTCCTGGTGGAACAGAGGAGCCACTTTAGATGTTGAGACCATGAGTCTTTAATGACTGTTGTTGATGGAGCATTGGGATGTTAAGAGGATATTAGCTTGCTGCGCGTGGGTTTGTACATGTGTGTACACGTGTGTTCACGTTCACAATTTGTGTATGTGTGCGTTTGGATGTGCGTATGTGCACACGCAAGCTTTTGTGTGTGTACGCCTATCATCAGAAACACATCAAACTTTCGGTTCTTCTGTATCCATGTGCCTGTGTCTCCTTTCCTCACCACAGGAGGTTGGTGGCACCTTAATTTGGGAGGACGGGCTTGTGGTCAAGGCTGGAGCGGAATTAATGGAATGGTATCAAATACATGGTTTCCATGTGTATGATGCCATTCCATTCGCTCCGTTCCAGCCATTATTATGAGCCGTCCTCCCCTCTGCAGCCTCCACTGTTCCACGCGTACATGTGACATAGCCTACTATCCCCACAACATCCACGGTTGATTTAAACACTTTCCCTTTAATTATTCAGTGCCACTGTGATTACTCTGTCTGAGTCGCGGTGAGTTAGTGTGGCTGCGGCCACAGCTGTTAATGTGAATAACAGGACTGTGGACTGACACATAGCCTCAAGGCCCAAGCCATACTGCCCTGTTTCTGTAGTGCGTCTATCTATAGGGTCCCTCTCTCTCCTGTCCCACTCCTGTAATGTTCCCCCTTATGTTACAGCCCTGTGTAGCTCAGTTGGTAGAATATGGCGTTTGCAACGCCAGGGTTGTGGGTTCGTTTACCACGGGGGGTCAGTATGAAAAAAAAAAAAATGCACTAACTGTAAGTCGCTCTGGATAAGAGCGTCTGCTAAATCACAAAAATGTAAATGTTTGCCTTAGCCATGGGACCGCATTACGGAAGCACATCAGAAAGAGAGAGAATTTGAAAACAATCCAATTTTGGTCAACTCCCATATCTATTAGGTGATATACCACAGTGTGCCATCACAGCAGCAAGTTTGTGAGCTGTTGCCACAAGAAAATGGCAACTAGTGAAGAACAAACACCATTGTAAATAAAACCCATATGTATGTTTATTTATCATTAACTATTTGCCCATTGTTACAACACTGTACATAGCCATAATATTTTTTTTGTGTAATGTTTACTGTTCATTTCTGATTGTTTATTTCACTTTTGTTTATCTATTTCACTTGCTTTGGCAATGTTAACATATGTTTCCCATGCCAATAAATCCTTTTGAATTGAATTGAGAGAGACAGAGAAAGATAGAAATCATCTACATGTCCACTGTCAATGAAAACATTGTTCTAAAGTCCAATATTATGAGGTCCAATAAGGAATGCCCAAATGTGTGTGGTTTTGTTGATTTGGTAAACTGTGGAAATATTAAAGCATAATATTGTTGGTTGTATTTTTGATTTATCATTCATCCTCCTGACTGATATTATGTTGTGATCATGGCAGCCATTTTGTTGGTCTGAGTTCATTCTTTCTCATCTGCTCTGTGTGTACATCAAGGGTAGAGCCCCAGGTGTCAGTGTTATGCTTAATTCTGATAATTTGTTGAATTACAGCTACACACACATATGAACACGCACGCACATGCATACACACCTAAATGTACACCTGCGCGTTCACCAGTGCATACACACAAGCACACACACACACAGGCCGCTTCAGGAATCAGACAGTCGTATACTTACCTTGTATTGCATGAGATTGCTGTCGAAGCTGCTCTCTCAAATACACCACAGCAACATATAGGTATCTTCTATCGTTATGTACAATGAGCCACAGTACACTAGAAAAATGTCTTCAACACAGTGGTGGAGTATGTGCCATACTCTTATTTGAATACTGCATGTGGCAATAATCCTAGTCTTCAGAGATGTTTGGATATATCTTGGACTTTCCTCTATAATATCACGTGTCAGTCTGGTTGATGTTACATTGATGTCTGTACAGAGGGTGGTACATACTGTAGGATGTATAGAGTGTTGTTTTGGACTCCGCTTTGCTGTGATTAGCCCTCTGCTATTCTCTAACCCTGAAGTGGAGAGCAGTGAGAGAGGCTGTGGTAGTTCATGTGTATTATTCATGCTTGTGGACCAGACTGGCCCTGAGCACTGTCCATATGTCTGGCTGCAGAGCACGACTGACAGCTACTGGTACACTGCACATTAGATTACATGTGTTCTGTCTGTCTGTCTCTGTCACTCACTCACTCATTCACTCACTCACTCACTCACTCACTCACTCACAACTCACTCACTCAATCACTCCGTCACTCACTCACTCACTCACTCACTCACTCACTCACTCACACACACGCCCCCCCCCCCCCCCCCCCCCCCCCCCCCCCCCCCCTCCCCCAAAGGTTGATCTCTCTGTGAGAAGTGGTGAAGGAGTGGTAGGGGGGTTCTTTGATCTTCCCCACACACTGGCAGGCTGACAAAGGGGGGCCAAAATGCCAGGATGTCTCAATATTCCGTCAGCATTGGGACGTGCACATGAAAAGAGGCTGACATTCAATAATCCTCCTCTGAAAAACACCTATACAGTAGACACAGAGGATGGGAGGAGGGATGGAGGCAGCAGGGGGAGGGTGGATGGAGGGTGGATGGAAGGAGGGAGGGATGGAGGCAGCAGGGGGAGGGTGGATGGAAGGAGGGAGGGATGGAGGCAGCAGGGGGAGGGTGGATGGAAGGAGGGAGGGATGGAGGCAGCAGGGGGATGGTGGATGGAAGGAGGGATAGAGGCAGCAGGGGGAGGGTGGATGGAAGGAGGGATGGAGGCAGCAGGGGGAGGGTGGATGGAAGGAGGGTTGGAGGCAGCAGGGGGAGGGTGGATGGAAGGAGGGATGGAGGCAGCAGGGGGAGGGTGGATGGTTAATTGTGTAATTTATTATGCTAAATACCCCCAGTCATGTGTCTAAAAGGGGAGGCCAGACAGTGGGTAGATAGTCTAGCGGAGAAGAAAATACCACTCCATGGAGAAACAATCTCCTCTCTCTCTCGCTCTGTTTTCTCTCGCTTGAGTGAGCGTCCCTCTCCAAACTTAGTGGCTTTCCATAAGTGCTTCTTTACTTATGTAGTGGTGTGTGTGCGTGTGTGTGCGCATGTGTGCACATGTGTGTGTGTGTGTGAGTGTGTGTGTGTGTGTGTGTCAGACACAATCCTGTTTCAGCTCTGATGTCAATGTCTTAATCTCCAACTCTATGTGTGTTGTGTTGTGTTGTGTGAATGTCTGAGAATGTGTATTTCTGTGAGAATGTGCCTGAATGAGTGTACAGTGGGGAAAAAAAAGTATTTAATCAGCCACCAATTGTGCAAGTTCTCCCACTTAAAAAGATGAGAGAGGCCTGTCATTTTCATCATAGGTACACGTCAACTATGACAGACAAAATGAGAAAAAAATATCCAGAAAATCACATTGTAGGATTTTTAATGAATTTATTTGCAAATTATGGTGGAAAATAAGTATTTGGTCAATAACAAAAGTTTCTCAATACTTTGTTATATACCCTTTGTTGGCAATGACACAGGTCAAACGTTTTCTGTAAGTCTTCACAAGGTTATCACACACTGTTGCTGGTATTTTGGCCCATTCCTCCATGCAGATCTCCTCTAGAGCAGTGATGTTTTGGGGCTGTCGCTGGGCAACACGGACTTTCAACTCCCTCCAAAGATTTTCTATGGGGTTGAGATCTGGAGACTGGCTAGGCCACTCCAGGACCTTGAAATGCTTCTTACGAAGCCACTCCTTCGTTGCCCGGGCGGTGTGTTTGGGATCATTGTCATGCTGAAAGACCTAGCCACGTTTCATCTTCAATGCCCTTGCTGATGGAAGGAGGTTTTCACTCAAAATCTCACGATACATGGCCCCATTCATTCTTTCCTTTACACGGATCAGTCGTCCTGGTCCCTTTGCAGAAAAACTGCCCCAAAGCATGATGTTTCCACCCCCATGCTTCACAGTAGGTATGGTGTTCTTTGGATGCAACTCAGCATTCTTTGTCCTCCAAACACAACGAGTTGAGTTTTTACCAAAAAGTTATATTTTGGTTTCATCTGACCATATGACATTCTCCCAATCCTCTTCTGGATCATCCAAATGCACTCTAGCAAACTTCAGACGGGCCTGGACATGTACTGGCTTAAGCAGGGGGACACGTCTGGCACTGCAGGATTTGAGTCCCTGGCGGCGTAGTGTGTTACTGATGGTAGGCTTTGTTACTTTGGTCCCAGCTCTCTGCAGGTCATTCACTAGGTCCCCCCGTGTGGTTCTGGGATTTTTGCTCACCGTTCTTGTGATCATTTTGACCCCACGGGGTGAGATCTTGCGTGGAGCCCCAGATCGAGGGAGATTATCAGTGGTCTTGTATGTCTTCCATTTCCTAATAATTGCTCCCACAGTTGATTTCTTTAAACCAAGCTGCTTACCTATTGCAGATTCAGTCTTCCCAGCCTGGTGCAGGTCTACAATTTTGTTTCTGGTGTCCTTTGACAGCTCTTTGGTCTTGGCCATAGTGGAGTTTGGAGTGTGACTGTTTGAGGTTGTGGACAGGTGTCTTTTATACTGATAACAAGTTCAAACAGGTGCCATTAATACAGGTAACGAGTGGAGGACAGAGGAGCCTCTTAAAGAAGAAGTTACAGGTCTGTGAGAGCCAGAAATCTTGCTTGTTTGTAGGTGACCAAATACTTATTTTCCACCATAATTTGCAAATAAATTCATAAAAAATCCTACAATGTGATTTTCTGAATTTTTTTTCCTCAATTTGTCTGTCATAGTTGACGTGTACCTATGATGAAAATTACAGGCCTCTCTCATCTTTTTAAGTGGGAGAACTTGCACAATTGGTGGCTGACTAAATACTTTTTTCCCCCACTGTATGTGCGTTTACCCATGTGTATGAATTCAGCAGTGTGTGTGTGTGTGTTATATGTCCTGTGTCTGTCATAGTCCTTTGTCTAAATCTGTTAATCCTGTATCTGTTTATCTGTCCACACTGCCTGTCCGATCCCCTGACTCCACACACATCTAATCTAATTTCCTTCTGCTTAACACACTGCTGTGTGTGTTGTGTAGTGTTGTGTAGCCTTTCAGATTTCACCTATTTAATATACACAACATAGTTTCTAGCTTCAACTTAGCTTCAGTATAACCAGGAGAAAGAAGCAATGGCCCACCAGTGGTTCCTAACCAACCTTGTGAGAAACCCTTCTGGACCCCGTCACCATCCTTCTGGAGCCCGTCATCACCTTTCTGGGGCCCGTCATCACCTTTCTGGGGCCCGTCATCACCCTTCTGGAGCCCGTCATCACCCTTCTGGAGCCCGTCATCACCCTTCTGGAGCCCGTCATCACCTTTCTGGGGCCCGTCATCACCTTTCTGGGGCCCGTCATCACCCTTCTGGACCCCGTCATCACCTTTCTGGGGCCCGTCATCACCCTTCTGGAGCCCGTCATCACCTTTCTGGGGCCCGTCATCACCCTTCTGGAGCCCGTCATCACCCTTCTCTATGCTTTATGCTTCACACCCTCTAAAGGGTTTCCACAATACCAGCCAATAGACCAAAAGAGCACATTATTCTATTGAAGCCCCTTCAAGTTCTCTTAAAACAACAAGAGAGAGATAGAACTAGAAGGCCAGGTCCCCTTCTCTCAATCTTTCTTTCTTTCTTTCTTTCTTTCTTTCTTTCTTTCTTTCTTTCTTTCTTTCTTTCTTTCTTTCTTTCTTTCTTTCTTTCTTTCTTTCTCTCTTTCTTTCTTTCTCTCTTTCTCTCTTTCTTTCTGTATGCTTCTCTCTCTCATCTCTCTTTCTCTCACTCTCACTCTCTCTTTTTTTCTTTCTCTCTCTTTCATCAACCCATCCTCCCTCCCAATCTCTTTGCAACTGAATTAATTTAAAAAAAAAACATCTTAGTTAAGTGAAGAGAAGGCTCACTAATGCAGGCTCTTCTGAATAAATCCCAGAGACAAAATCAATGGGCTTTGATGAAGAAACCGCACTACCGAAGGCAAATGAAAATTTGCAAGGCTATTCGTGCGCTGCCACGGTTACTGGAGGGCGTCTGAAGGTCGCTCCTCCGCACTTCAAGGTAGCGAGCTAATACATGCAAGGAGGATGTGGGCCCACCTCAACAAATTAGGTGACAGGAGGGGTGCAGATGGATGCGGTACGCTCACATTGGCAGTGGCAGCCGCTTAGGCTGTTCGGAGGGCTAAAACTAAAACCCAATCCCCTCTTTACCCTGAGCCTCGCACGCACACCTCTGCTCATCCCTGTCTGGACACAAGAAGATTGGAATGTCCCTCAACTCACCACGCCGCATGGGGTTTCATCTTCCTTTAATCCTACGAGCTACCTACTGCCGAAATGCCAAAGCTACATTATAGAGGGGAAAAGCATTGTGATGCATAAACATGCGATAAGGAAAAGGGTTATATTGAAAATGGGATATTGCAGTGTGTGTGTGTGTGTGTGTGTGTGTGTGTGTGCATGTGTTTGTGTGTGTGTGTTAGACATGGGGGGCACTCTGTGCCCCTCTCCATCCCTATTACCATGAATATTGAACAACACATTCATAATATGACCATTCAATGCATTTACAGTGGCATGTACACTTTATGAAGATATATAGCCGCAGTGCCTTCTGTGTGTGATGGGCAAGTGTACGAGTGTGTGTGTGTGTGTGTGTGTGTGTGTGTTTGTGTGAGAGAGAGACCTATACAGTGCATTCAGAAAGTATTCAGACCCCTTGACTTTTTCCACATTTTGTTGCGTTACAGCCTTATTCTAAAATGGATTAAATATAACAAAATCCTTATCAATCTACACACAATACCCCATAATGACAAAGGGAAAACAGTTTTTGAGAAATTTGATTGGAGTCCATTATTTGGAAAGGCACACACCTGTCTATATAAGGTCCCACAGTTGAGAGTGCGTTTCAGAGCAAAAACCAAGCCATGAGGTCGAAGGAATTGTCCGTAGAGCTCCGAGACAGGATTGTGTCGAGGCACAGATCTGGGGAAGGGTACCCAAAAATGTCTGCAGCATTGAAGGTCCCCAAGAACACAGTGGCCTCCATCATTATTAAATGGAAGAAGTTTAGAAACACTAAGACTCTTGCTAGAGCTGGCCGCCCGGCCAAACTGAGCAATCGGGGGAGAAGGGCCTTGGTCAGGGAGGTGACCAACAACCCAATGGTCACTTTGACAGAGCTCCAGAGTTCCTCTGTGGAGATGGGAGAACCTTCCAGAAGGACAACCATCTCTGCAGCACTCCACCAATCAGGCCTTTATGGTAGAGTGGCCAGACGGAAGCCACTCCTCTGTAAAAGGCACATGACAGCCCACTTGGAGTTTGCCAAAAGGCACCTAAAGGACTCTCAGACCATGAGAAACAAGATTCTCTGGTCTGATGAAACCAAGATTGAACTCTTTGGCCTGAATGCCAAGCGTCACGTCTGGAGGAAACCTGAATGCCAAGCGTCACGTCTGAAGGAAACCTGACATCCCTACGGTGAAGCATGGTGGTGGCAGCTTCATGCTGTGGGGATGTATTTCTGCCACAGGGTCGAGGGAAAGATGAACGGAGCAAAGTACAGAGAGATCCTTGATGAAAACCTGCTCTAGAGTGCTCAGGATCACCTTCCAAGAAGACAATGCAGGAGTGGCTTTGGGACAAGTCTTTGAATGTCCTTGAGTGGACCAGCCAGAGCCTGGACTTGAATCTGGAGAGACCTGAAAATAGCTGTGCAGTGACGCTCCCCATCCAACCTGACAGAGCTTGAGAGGATCTGCAGAGAAGAATGGGAGAAACTCCCCAAATACAGGTGTGCCAAGCTTGTAGCGTCATACGCAAGAAGACTCGAGGCTGTAATCACTGCCAAAGGAGCTTCAACAAAGTACTGAGTAAAGGGTCTGAATACTTATGTAAATGTCATATTTCAGTTTTTAATAAATTAGCAAAATGTCAAAAAAAAACTGGTTTTGCTTTGTCATTATGGGGTATTGTGTTTAAATTGATGAGATTATTAAAAAAAAAATCCATTTTAGAATAAGGCTGTAATGTAAGAAAATGTGGAAAAAGTCAAGGGGTTTGAAAACTTTCCGAATGCACTGTAGGTTTAATACATGAACAGGGTGATTTATGCCTGTATTGGACTATTGAATGAATCTATCTACATTGTGTTATCTATAAATCTGAAGTGAAATCAATATGGATCTGACCCCAGGGTCTTTTGTCCCACTGCAACCTTTTCTTGTCCTCGACTCCAATGTATCACTAAATCACATAAGACAGGACTACACACTTGTTCATACACATACACACTTACAAGGGTTTCAGTTTGGAAAATGTGGTGCTGGACATTTGACTGTGTCACGATCGTCGGGAAGAGAGGAGGACCAAGGCGCAGCGTTGAAGGCAAACATACTCTTTATTAGTGAATAACCGAACAAAACAACAAAACGATAACGTGACGTCCACGGTCTAAACACAAACCACACTGGAACAAGATCCCACAACCACTGTGGGAAAACAGCCTGTCTAAATATGGTTCCCAATCAGAGACAACCAGCAACAGCTGACACTCGTTGCCTCTGATTGGGAACCACTCTGGCCAACATAGAAATACAACTACTAGAAAACAAATGGAAACTCACACCCTGGCTCAACATACAAGTGTCCCCAGAGCCAGGGCGTGACAGTACCCCCCCCCCCCCCTAAAGGCACGGACTCCGACCGCGCCAACTAAATACCACAGGGGAGGGACCGGGTGGGCACTCCGCCTTGGCGGCGGATCCGGCTCCGGGCCTGATCCCCACTCCCTCTCCAACCCCCCAAAGTACCCCTGGTCCGGTCTGGCCCCGCTGGCCGGAGCTGGACTGCACACTGGTGGAGCGGATTGCTCTAGCTCCGGCGTGAAGCAGCTGACCGGTGCCGGACCAGGCACCGGTGGAACAGGCACGGGCCGTGCCGGACTGACGACGCACACCACTGGCTTGGTGTGGGGAACAGGCACGGGCCGTGCCGGACTGACGACGCACACCACTGGCTTGGTGTGGGGAGCAGGAGCGGGCCGGACCGGGCTGGCGACGCGCACCATTGGCTTGGTGCGGGGAGCAGGAGCGGGCCGGACCGGGCTGGCAACGCGCACCATTGGCTTGGTGCGGGGAGCAGGAGCGGGCCGGACCGGGCTGGCAACGCGCACCATTGGCTTGGTGCGGGGAGCAGGAGCGGGCCGGACCGGGCTGGCGACGCGCACCATTGGCCTGGTGCGGGGAGCAGGAACAGGCCGGGCCGGGCTGGCGACGCGCACCATTAGCTTGGTGCGGGGAGCAGGAACAGGATGGGCCGGGCTGGCGACGCGCACCATTGGCTTGGTGCGGGAAGCAGGAGCGGGCCGGACCGGGCTGACGAAGCGCACCACTGACTTGGTGCGGAGAGCAGGAATGGACCGGACTGGGCTGGCGACGCGCACCACAGGCTCGGTGCAAGGGACAGGAACAGACCGGACCGTACTGGGGACACACACCACTGGCCCTACGCAGGGATCTGGAACGGGCCGGACCGGACTGGTAACACACCCCAGTACCTCTCGCCGTGCCTCTACACCTTCCTTCCCCTCTTTGACCAGTGGCCCCCGTAACCTGGCGGCCTCCTCTGCCAACCCGCTGGGCCGCTCTGTCGCGGTCTCCTGCTGCCCCGTCGTCCACGGCGTTAGCCCCCCACTAAAAAATGTCTGGGCTTCTCTCCTACCCGTGGACCAGGTCTCCATACTTTTCGCCAGCCTTTCGCCCTTCTGCTTCCACGTCAAGCCCCTGTCTTGCTCACCCGGCTTGACCCAGTCGAGGAGGCGCTGGATATCCGCTAGGGATTTCCCTGGCGATGGCTCCTGGACCCGCTGCTTGGTCCAGTTCTGGTGGGATCTTCTGTCACGATCGTCGGGAAGAGAGGAGGACCAAGGCGCAGCGTTGAAGGCAAACATACTCTTTATTAGTGAATAACCGAACAAAACAACAAAACGATAACGTGACGTCCACGGTCTAAACACAAACCACACTGGAACAAGATCCCACAACCACTGTGGGAAAACAGCCTGTCTAAATATGGTTCCCAATCAGAGACAACCAGCAACAGCTGACACTCGTTGCCTCTGATTGGGAACCACTCTGGCCAACATAGAAATACAACTACTAGAAAACAAATGGAAACTCACACCCTGGCTCAACATACAAGTGTCCCCAGAGCCAGGGCGTGACAGATGACCACGTTTCCATTATGAATATCCAAATACCATTCTACCTGTGTATACGGTGCTTACTTTGGAACAGGATCCGGCACCTCTCAATTTTGGACTGTTTTGATCCGGAATCCATGTGCCAGGATCAGTTCCTCTCTTGGCATGAAAAATAATTGGCACTGTTTGCAATGTAAAAATTATAATAAAATCAATCAGAGTTAATTCAAGTTGCCTTCTCTGTAATTCTCCTGCCCTCTAAAAAAACTATTGTGAAAACGCGCCTGATATACTAAGAATTGATTTGTGTTGGGCCGGCCCGGGTTTATGGTTTGCGCAACATTGTAGCCTGAATAGGCTAAACCAACTCATGGCCATTGCGGTTGTAAGAGGGAGAAGCACGCCTGTATCTTTCACAGAACTAGAATGAGATTCACTTTCTCTCTCCTTCTCTCTGCTTTGATAGACATGCGCCTGCAATTCTCATTTCTCCAGCGTTGCACTTCTTAATTGATTTCCTTTAGAATCATCACTCTTAGAAAAAAAGGTGCTATCTAGAACCAAAAAGGGTTCTTCGGCTGTCCCCATAGGAGAACCCTTTTGGTTCCAAGTAGAACCCTTTCTACAGAGGGTTCTACATGGAAGCCAAAAGAGATCTACCTGGACCCAAAAAGGGTCCTCCTATGGGGACAGCCGCAGAACCCTTTTGGAACCCTTTTTTCTGAGTGTAGCTGTGGGAAGGGTGCTGGAGGTGCCACAGCACCCCTGATAAATTGAAATACAGTTGCCAAAGTTCTAGAACTACTGCTGTCTGTTCAGAAAGAAATGAAATAATTCAGAATACCACACCAGGAGTAGGTCTATAATTTAGCCACAGAGGATCAACAGCTTTTTTTTGTAAAAAGCCTAGCTGCAGATTGTGTGTAGCCCAATAACAAGGAATAGCCTACAGTCTGGAACGCGCGGCAAATCTGTCAGTGAACAGCATGCAGCCAAAACAGGCCTTTTGCAATATCTCAAATAGCCAAACATCGCGGGACAACACAGATTTTAAGGCAAATGGATTCTGCTGAAAAGAGAAGACTAATATATCTGTAGGCTACCAGATATGTGATCAACTTCAAAATGTAGGCCTATTGAGCGAACAGCAATGTTTTACAAAGTAAAACAGGAGAGAGATAGGCTTTTGGCACGAGGGCATCGGCCATCGCCAGTGAGTGAGCTGCGCATCATTAGGTGAGTCAATGAAACTGGAAAGCTTTTTTAGGACGATCATTTCCTCCTCATATTGTACAATATGTGTGTCTCCACACACCTAGGCCTAGACTATTGATGGATTCAAGACAAGGTCGTTTTTATTGATCTCAGATTCTCAATTTGTGAGGTATTAAAAAAGATTCTGCTAAAGTCTCCAGTCATCAAAAATTATGTAGAATTGCATGAAATGCGTTTATAAAAGGCAACAATCTTCCTGGAACCTAGGCTTAAAAAATATCCCCATGTGTGCATCTTCTGCAAGCGCCTCTACTCTACTGCTCTATGCCAGCACGTAATAGCGATGATATGCATGCAAGGTTTTATTATAAAGGTGATTTTTTTCTCTCATTCATTCCAGTACCTCAGAGTCCCCCAGGTCAGCCCCCTCTCAGCTTACTTTTTGTTCCGTCACCTCCCAATTGACAAATTAAGCACTGTGTGTATGAGAAATCATATTGGAATCAATATGCAGTTGTGTTATTTTATTTTTCATGGTCGAGTATGTGAATTAAAGCATTTTGCAGCTTGTAGGTTATCTTTATGACGTTTTGGACTTGGTTTGATAGAGCACTGAAAAGGGCCCTTAATATGAGACCGGTCTCTCCTGCTTACATCATACATTGTAAATCTGCACAACCAACGATGGCGAAACTCTGTTGCCACCATAACCCTGGATTATTATGCACAGAGATACAGTCAGTCAGTCAGTCAGTCAACATACTGTATACCATTGAACTGGGACAAATACCTACATTACTCAACACAGACAGACAGAGGGACTAGTATTTCCCCCCAGGTCAGAAAAATGGGACGACCGCCAGAGACACATGTTACACAACCAGTCCTCAGGGGTAGCGTGTTCCTATACACACACACCCTGGCACACAGACACACAGCCACACACACACTCACACACACACTCACACACACACACACACACACACACCAGCAGTAGGAGTGTGGGATGCCGAGGGCTGTGTAGACCTAGCTACTGTGCAATGAAATTAGGTCACAGTCAGGCAAAGATCCAACATGCCAGCCCACTGACATTTGACATGACCTTTTAAGTGTGTTTACGTTTGTTTACCAGTGTGTGTGTGTGTGTGTGTGTGTTTGTGCTTGCGCGCATGTGTTGTGTGTATGTATGTGTGCTTGTGTGTGTGTTTGCCCTGTAGGGTTCCCCAGGGAATGCAGACACAGTGAATGCATTGTCATTAATCTAATCAAAGGTAAATCATCTGAGCACATAGGCGTCTAGGCGGAGAGTTGCGCATGAAAGCATTTTAAAAGCTCAGCAGCTGTCAGTCTGTTTGCCCCGAAGCAATTTGTGCAATCTGTGTTGCTACCATGTTGTTTTCATGTGTGGTTGCTACCTTGCTGGTTTGTCGTGTGCTGCTTCCATGCTACGTTGTTGTCTTAGGTCTCTCTTTATGTAGTGTTGTGTTGTCTCTCTTGTTGTGATGTGTGTTTGGTCCTATATTTATATATATATTTTTTATCCCAGCCCCCGTCCCCGCAGGTGGCCTTTTGCCTTTTGGTAGGCCGTCATTGTAAATAAGAATTTGTTCTTAACTGACTTGCCTAGTTAAATAAAATAAAGAATTGCACTGGGTGGTACCTCGGCCTGCCACTAGGGAGGCGACGCTGAGCTATGGTAACCACCTCAAAGCTCTTCTCTTTGTTTGAGCTTCTACAAGTGGCAGGTCTAAACTTTCTCAATAAGGTAACAGTGGAAGAGCATACCTCTTTTTCTATTGTTTAGAACTCTTTCTCTCCCTTTCTATTGTTTAGAACTCTCTCTCTCCCTTTCTATTGTTTAGAACTCTCTCTCTCCCTTTCTATTGTTTAGAACTCTCTCTCTCCCTTTCTATTGTTTAGAACTCTCTCTCTCATTTTCTATTGTTTAGAACTCTCTCTCTCCCTTTCTATTGTTTAGAACTCTCTCTCTCCCTTTCTATTGTTTAGAACTCCCTCTCTCATTTTCTATTGTTTAGAACTCTCTCTCATTTTCTATTGTTTAGAACTCTCTCTAATAGCAGCAAGCAAATGGATTCATATTTAAAATTCCCATTGCTTAGAAATGGTGTACTTAGCTTGAGGTGCACTGACATCTCTAAAAACCCACAAGCTTTCTCAGAAATGAGAGTGTATTTAGCATCTTTCATTTTTCATTTTTCTGAGCGGTTTATTGTAGGCTTGGATCTCTGGTTGTCATGACATCTGGAATCCTTATGAAGCTCCTTTATGCAACACATCAAATGAGAACGAGCTCATTGGAAAGAGATTAACACATTCACATTGAACAATTCCTTGGCCGGTTTCATCAAAACATACCGAGTGATTAGTCAATATTACACCAGGCTCTCAGGTGAGGGGGGGTGGGGGGGGGGGGGGGGGGGGGGGGGATGACACGATGGATGACACGATGGATGACACGATGGTTACAACATAAACACACTTCAAAAAGCACTAGGCCCTCGACGACCTGCTTCAAAGCGCTTTGGCTGTGAAGGCCCCATAGAGAGAAAGAGAGAGAGAGAGAGAGAACGAGAAAGAGAGAGGGAGAGAGAGAGGGGATAGAGAGAGAGAGAGAGAGAGAGAGGGGGGGGGGGATAGAGAGAGAGAGAGAGAGAGAGAGAGAGAGAGAGAGAGAGAGAGAGAGAGAGAGAGAGAGAGAGAGTAGCCCCCCGTAGTGGGCCTGACATGTGGTACATTTCCATACATCCCAAAGCCCTTAATGGGTTAATTGCATCTCGTTCCATATTTTATGAAACTGGTTGCCAGGCGGGCAGACACTTCATGTTACAGAGTGGGAGATCGCTTGAGCAGCCTCCTAGTTTTAAACGAGTACCCTAGCCATTTGCCACGCAAATCCTGCTCAACAGAAAGTATGAGAATTTACTTTTAGTTTGAGAATATACCCGTAGAAGTATTCTATGGTTATCAAAAATATACAGTGCAAAGTAACACATCTAATGTTATCCATAGCTATGGGATGTGTTGTGAAAATGACCCACACAGTTCAGAGGTAGAAATAATGAACCTATGTTGAAAAAGCAGTTCATTAGATTCATTATTTGGATTTAAAATATTCTCATTCTCAGAAAGGAGGAGAGAAAAAAAAACTTAAGAAAACTAAAAAGGGTAATGCAGCGTACTTCCTGATCCTGAGGATTAAAAGGCTAACAGGGAGATCAGGCCTCCCACAGGAAAAACAACGACCCGCCCTTTTGCACCAACGCCGTACTAAACGTAAACAACTTTCCGAACACCAAGCTTGATCTCTGCTTCTGTAACCATGGTGAACTGGGTGAACGGGTTTGCAGTGGCAGAGTGCTCGGACTGCCACCTTTGAGAGTTGTGGTGGTATGGTGCCCACCCCAGAGTCACATGTTTGCTGTCCAAGCAAATGGGACTACTGGGCAGACGATTGCTTCAAGACCGGACAGTCTAGCATGGTCGTAGTGTTTTGCTTGTGGAAGAATCTATCCAAAGGGAAGTTAATTGAGTCACAGTTTGTTGGTCAAAAAGCATTGTCACATTGGACCTGTTATGCAGCAAGGTCTGACACTGGTCATTCTGGTCACTTGACAAAGACTGAGGCTTGTGATCGTAACAGCTTGTTCTTATGCAGTTGCCATGCAACCTCTCTTGACCCTTCTGTAGTTCCTTGCAATTGTCTGGTCGTGTTTTTCTTATAATGGTGTGTTTATATGACATTGTCCTTGCTAGTTCTGGGGTAGAGGAATTCAGTGCACCAACAGTAGCTGTTTAGTCACTTTAACAATGACTGCTAATAACAAGAGTTGGACATATTTAGACGCTGTCAAAGCTAACATTGTGTCTACTGCCTTGATGTTTTCACAGCAAATAAATACAGTGTTCTGGTGTCACAGGTCTATTGTGCTACCGAACAAACATGGCGGGACACATGCTCAATTCAACATCCTTACACCTAAATAGTACAGATTGATTTCAGTTGTGGGAGTTTTAAAACAGGTTTTAGCCACAGGCTAAAGAAAAGCTTGACAAGAGAGGAGCTAGCAAAAAATCATAATGGGACCCATCTTTTCCAAAAAGTTGACTCAAGTTTGTCAAAAAGCACCTTGATGATCATCAAGACTCTTGGAAGAACGTTCTATGGACAGATGATTCAAAAGTATAACTTTTTGGACGACATGGTTCCAGTAATGCCTGGCGAAAACCAAACTCTGCATTCCACAGTAAGAACATCATACCAAAGGTCAAGCATGGTGGTGGTGGTGTGATGGTTTGGGGATGCTTTGCTGCCTCAGGACCTGGACGACTTGCCTTAATAGAAGGAACCATGAATTCTGCTCTGTATCAGATAATTCTACAGGAGAATGTCAGACCATCCGTCTGTGAGCTGAAGCTGAAGCGCAGCTGGGTCATGCAGCAAGACAATGATCCAAAACACACAATCAATTCTACATGAAAATTGCTAAAAAGCAACAAATTGGAAGTTTTGGAATGGCCTAGTCAAAGTCCAGACCAAATCCCAATTGAGATGTTGTGGCAGGACTTGAAACGAGCAGTTCATGCTTGAAAACCCACACGTCACTGAGTTAAAGCAGTTCTGCATGGAAGAGTGGGCCAAAATTCCTCCACAGCGACGTGAGAGACTGATCAACAACTACAGGAAGCATTTGGTTGGAGTCATTGCAGCTAAAGGTGGCACAACCAGTTATTGAGTGTAAGGGGGCAATTACTTTTTCACATAGGGGAATTGGGTGTTGCATAACTTTGTTTATGAAATAAATGAAATAAGTATGTAATTGTTGTGTTATTTGTTCACTTATGTTCCCTGTATCTAATATTAGGTTTTGGTTGAAGATCTGATAACATTCAGTATCACAAATATGCAAAAGTAGAGAAAATTAGTGAGGGAACCATGTCTATTCAGCCCTGCTGTCTCTCTACTCCCTTTGAAAAGTCACTGTTCTGTTGTGTATTCCAACACTTTACATCCAAGGCTGTCTCCGGGTAACATCGATTTAGCACAATTCCTACCATGTGACTATGTTACCGTAGCAGCTATTGGGGTCAGAAACTCGAAAAGTTTATTTTCCAGAAAGACCTAGATTTTCTCTTAGTGTTACGCAATGTACAATTCCATTCTATTTCCAACCTTTTCCCCTGCTGCTTTGGACAAGGAAAAGGGCTCACATCAACGTCAGAAATTTTCCTCTATTTTGTCTTTTATATAAGTGTCAGTATTTCAAATCCCCCCCCCCCCCATGCCTGGCACTGAAGTGACTCCGTCATAAACAGAGCAGGAAGTTAAGCCCTTGGAAAACTGCTTTCTCTTCCAAGATTACATTGCAGCTGATTTGTGGACACATAAATAACACTAAACACACATAAATCTTGCAAATGCATAACAAACGAAAATAAGTCATCTCAAAGATATTGTTCAAGCAAACATGTGCATGACAAGGCTACCACTCATACACGTTAATATACTGTAGCTCCAAACTAGTGAATCCCTCAGTCTTCTAACTCAATTTTCTATTTCCATAGCTTATTTGGGCATTGTTCTTCATTTGAACAATGCCAATTGCATTTCTCTTGCATGACTATCCATTCTACAGTTTTAGCATTGACATGTGGATTTGGATGACGACCTACGCGGAAGCAGAAACATTGATACATAGTGTAGGTTTGGATGAAAATCTATGTTACATCATTAGCATTAAAACATAGGTTTAGATTCCAATCTATTGGAAGCAAGTGGATCTAACATGCCACAGTTGGAACTTTGAGTTGGGTGGATATTATCTTATTTACTATCTGTCAAACCATGTTCGTTATCATTTTTATTTCCCATTTCATTACCGCCCATATTTCATTAGCTAACCCAATCAAAATATTACAGAGCTGCCCTTAGAGCAGACTTCATGAGGAAAAAAACGGAAAACCCCTCTAATAAGTAGTCCCTGGTGAACAAAAATTATAAATGTATCAGTGTATGGTGTAATCCTGAAATAATCCAGCGTATCTTTAATGAGACTTGGCACTTGTGTTCCCTCTTATCAGCGACCTTAGACCTGCTACAGTCTAAAGAGCACGCATGCAGAGCTATGTCTGCAAAACGCTGCACAGGTGTCGGACCGTAACGTTTCCATATAGAAATGTACAGAGTTGGCATCCTTTAGTGTCAATAAAGTCTGATTGGATTCAAACGTCTTAAGTAGAAACATATTTTTTCATTTATGTTAAGGATTCTATGGAGCTATTTTACTGAATGTTTTCTCCAGTGGAAGGTTTGCACCTTGGGAAAGTTAGAGAAATGGACATTTAAAAAGAGAAAGCTAATCTGCAATGTTGTTTTATTTGTTCTCCCTTCTTTACCTTCTTGTTCAACCTTTTATGTTGGGTGGGATCCCTTTTGAAATGGCCAAGTGCTAAATTTACACCAGCGCAAACACTTTAAGGATGTATAAAATTGCTCAATGCATGAGCATATTTTAGCATATATGTTATGGTATACTTAAGCAATAAGGCACGAGGGGTGTGGTATATGGCCAATATACCACCGCTAAGGGCTGTTCTTATGCACGATGCAACGCGGAGTGCCTGTATACAGCCCTTAGCCGTGGTATGTGGCGAGGTGAGTAGTCATGCTGTACTTCGCTCCGCAGGTAATATGACACATTACATTACAATGGAACGATTTGATTAGTGTAATGTTGGCTAGCTACATAGTTGTATTTGTATCAAAGATAAAGGTGTAGTATAGAGTAACTATCGAGGTTAGCTAGCCAGCTACATTCGTTCGCAGTGAC
Source organism: Coregonus lavaretus (assembly GCF_964263955.1). NCBI lineage: Eukaryota > Metazoa > Chordata > Actinopteri > Salmoniformes > Salmonidae > Coregonus > Coregonus lavaretus. The sequence continues at coordinate 47,228,593 of NC_139992.1, read as the reverse complement.
GCCGTTTTTCAAACAAAGTCAACACCGCAGCCATTGCTAGCTAGCCAACACTACCAGCTACTAGCTAGCAGTACTGTAGTAACTAAATACAATATCCTTTTAGCCAGCTACATTCGTTCACAGCGACGCCGTTTTTCAAACAAAGTCATCACCGCAGCCATTGCTAGCTAGCCAATGCTACCAGCTAGCAGTACTATAGCAACTAAATACAATTTAATTTTAGCCAGCTACATTCGTTCGCAGCGACGCCGTTTTTCAAACAAAGTCAACACAGCAGCCATTGCTAGCTAGCCAACACTACCAGATAGCAGTACTATATCTTTGTGCTAGCTAGCCAACGTTTAATTATTGCTGCATTATGAAAGGAACTAGACACGGACACGAATTATCTGTTTAGTGTGTTAACACACTATTGGTAGTTTGTTGTAACCAAGTATTGGTGCTAAACCGTGTGTCATTGGATGCTAGCATGCTAGTTAGCTATGGCGTCATAGTTAGCTAGCTGAATAAAGTAAGTTGAGTCTATTCCTTGAAACATTGAACCGCTGTAGTTTGCAACTATTCTAATTTCTAAAGTGGAAGTTGGGAGAGTTTTATTCGGGTGCTTCAGTGAAACAATCATAGTTTCTGAGCTGGAAGTTGGGAGAGATATATTTGGGAGTTGTGGTAAGGGAGGCCCTGCTCTCTCCTTTCCCAGATGTTTAGTTCATTTCATTCCGATCTCCTCTGCATTATTGTAGCCATTTGCTACAGCCTGTCAACTATGCCTCTGCCTATCCCTGTTCTCTCCTCTCCGCACAGGCTACACAAACGCCTCACACCGCGTGGCTGCTGCCTCTCTAACCTGGTGGTCCCTGCACGCACCACACACCTGGAGTTCCAGGTCTCAGGCAGCCTCTGGAACTACCGTTCTGCTGCCAACAAGGCTGACTTCATCCCAGCCTATGCTACCCTCCAGTCCCTCGACTTCTTGGCGCTGACGGAAACATGGATTACCACTGAAAACACTGCTACTCCTACTGCTCTCTCCTCGTCTGACCATGTGTTCTCGCATACCCCGAGAGCATCTGGTCAGAGGGGTGGTGGCACAGGAATCCTCATCTCTCCCAAGTGGACATTCTCAATTTTTCCCCTAACCCATCTGTCTATCTCCTCATTTGAATTCCATGCTGTCACAGTCACTAGCCCATTTAAGCTTAATATCCTTGTCATCTATCGCCCTCCAGGTTTCCTTGGAGAGTTCATCAATGAGCTTGACGCCTTGATAAGTTCCTTTCCTGGGGATGGCTCACCCCTCACAGTTTTGGGGGATTTCAACCTCCCTACGTCTACATTTGACTCATTTCTCTCTGCCTCCTTCTTTCCACTCCTCTCCTCTTTTGACCTCACCCTCTCACCGTCCCCCCCTACTCACAAGGCAGGCAATACTCTTGACCTCATCTTTACTAGATGCTGCTCTTCTACTAATCTCACTGCAACTCCCCTCCATGTCTCCGACCACTACTTTGTATCCTTTTCTCTCTCGCTCTCCTCCAACACTACTCACTCTGCCCCTACACAGATGGTAATACGCCGCCGCAACCTTCGCTATCTCTCTCCCACTACTCTCTCCTCTTCCATCCTATCATCTCTTCCCTCTGCTCAATCCTTCTCCCTCCAATCTCCTGATTCTGCCTCCTCAACCCTCCTCTCCTCCCTTTCTGCATCCTTTGACTCTCTGTGTCCCCTATCCTCCCGGCCGGCTCGGTCCTCCCCTCCAGCTCCGTGGCTTGATGACTCATTGCGAGCTCACAGAACAGAGCTCCGGGCAGCTGAGCGGAAATGGAAGAAAACTAGACTCCCTGCGGACCTGGCATCTTTTCACTCCCTCCTCTCTACATTCTCTTCATCTGTTTCTGCTGCTAAGGCCACTTTCTACCACTCTAAATTCCAAGCATCTGCCTCTAACCCTAGGAAGCTCTTTGCCACATTCTCCTCTCTGCTGAATCCTCCCCCCCCCCTCTGTGGATGACTTCGTCAACCACTTTGAAAAGAAGGTTGATGACATCCGATCCTCGTTTGTTAAGTCTAATGACACTGCTGGTCCTGCTCACACTGCCCTACCCTATGCTTTGACTTCTTTCTCCCCTCTCTCTCCAGATAAAATCTCGCGACTTGTGACTGCAGGCCGCCCAACAACCTGCCCGCTTGACCCCATCCCCTCCTCTCTTCTCCAGACCATCTCCGGTGACCTTCTCCCCTACCTCACCTCGCTGATCAACTCATCCTTGACCGCTGGCTATGTCCCTTCCGTCTTCAAGAGAGCGAGAGTTGGACCCCTTCTCAAAAAACCAACACTTGATCCCTCTGATGTCAACAACTACAGACCAGTATCCCTTCTTTCTTTTCTTTCCAAAACTATTGAGCGTGCCGTCTTTAGCCAACTCTCTTGCTATCTCTCTCAGAATGACCTTCTTGACCCAAACCAGTCAGGTTTCAGGACTGGTCATTCAACTGAGACTGCTCTTCTCTGTGTCACGGAGGCTCTCCGCACTGCTAAAGCTAACTCTCTCTCCTCTGCTCTTGTCCTTCTAGACCTGTCTGCTGCCTTTGATACTGTGAACCATCAGATCCTCCTCTCCACCCTCTCCAAGCTGGGCATCTCCGGCGCGGCTCACTCTTGGATTGTGTCCAACCTGACCGGTCGCTCCTACCAAGTGGCGTGGCGAGAAGCTGTCTCCGCACCACGTGCTCTCACCACTGGTGTCCCCCAGGGCTCAGTTCTAGGCCCTCTCCTATTCTCGCTATACATCAAGTCACTTGGCTCTGTCATATCCTCACATGGCCTCTCCTATCATTGCTACGCTGACGATACACAACTAATCTTCTCCTTTCCCCCTTCTGATAACCAGGTGGCGAATCGCATCTCTGCATGTCTGGCAGACATATCAGTATGGATGACGGATCACCACCTCAAGCTGAACCTTGGCAAGACGGAGCTGCTCTTCCTCCCGGGGAAGGACTGCCCGTTCCATGATCTCGACATCAAAAGCGGCGACCCGATCCTGCAGGTTCATGCTCTACAACATTTGCAGAGTACGACCCTACCTTACACAGAAAGCGGCACAGGTCCTAATCCAGGCACTTGTCATCTCCCGTCTGGATTACTGCAACTCACTGTTGGCTGGGCTCCCTGCCTGTGCCATTAAAAACCCTACAACTTATCCAGAACACCGCAGCCCGTCTGGTGTTCGACCTTCCCAAGTTCTCTCATGTCACCCCGCTCCTCCGCACACTCCACTGGCTTCCAGTTGAAGCTCGCATCTGTTACAAGACCATGGTGCTTGCCTATGGAGCTGTGAGGGGAACGGCACCTCCGTACCTTCAGGCTCTGATCAGTCCCTACACCCAAACGAGGGCATTGCGTTCATCCACCTCTGGCCTGCTGGCTCCCCTTCCTCTGCGGAAGCATAGTTCCCGCTCAACCCAGTCAAAACTGTTCGCTGCTCTGGCACCCCAATGGTGGAACAAGCTCCCTCACGACGCCAGGACAGCGGAGTCACTCACCACCTTCCGGAGACATTTGAAACCCCACCTCTTTAAGGAATACCTGGGATAGGATAAAGTAATTATTCTACCCCCCAACCCCCCCCCCCCCCCCCCCCCCCCCTAAATTTTTTTTTTTAAATAAATAAATAAATGGTAAAGTGGTTATCCCACTGGCTATATGGTGAATGCACCAATTTGTAAGTCGCTCTGGATAAGAGCGTCTGCTAAATGACGTAAATGTAAATGTAAATAAACCACAAACCCCTGAGGTGCCTTATTGCTATTATAAACTGGTTACCAACATAATTAGAGCAGTAAAAATAAATGTTTTGTCATACCCATGGTATATGGTCTGATATACCACAGCTGTCAGCCAATCAGCATTCAGAGCTCGAACCACCCAGTTTATTAATTTGTCTATAACCAACCATCATTTCCATGGGCCTGTTTTTCTGACTCAAAGCTTAAAGATTACTCACTCCACTTCTTCTCTGCAAGGATTGTGTGTGTTTGTGCCCCATGGAGGGTAGATTCATGGCTAACCTACTTTTCCCCAAGGTGTTCTGTTCGCCTTGTGAAGCTCCTTGGGTAGGGAGAGAGGGAGGGTAGCAGCTCTTCATGGGGGTAATCCTCCCACCCCTTAGGGAACGGGTCCAGAGGGATAAAGGGAGTGAGGAGACTCACAGGAAGTTTCCCAAACATGACTGGAAGAGTCCAAACTAATCAGCAAATGCACATTTTGTCTCCGTGCCAAGCTCGGTCACCGCCGCGCAGACAAATGCCAAGAACGTGTGGAACTAATCCTTGGGTATTAGCATCCTTCTCTCCCTCTCTCCTTTACTCTATCTTTACGTCCCCCTCTCTCACACACTATTTGTGCCTCAACCTCTCTCCTTAGCTGTTTCTCTCCATTTCCCCATCTCTCCAGCCCTCCCTTTCGCTTTTCACTCATTTGATACATTTCCTTTCTCTCTGTCTCACTACAGTGATAGCAGCCTGGTACCCGTTTTTATTTCTACTTCCTCATCCCAGTCCTCCCCCTTCCTCTACCCCTCTTTTCTCTGTCTTTCTATCCCCTTCTCTCTCACTCCCCAGACAGTAACTCTATCACTAGCCTCCTCATCCCAGTCCTCCCCCTTCCTCTACCATCATCTCTTTCTCCGCTCTCTCTCCCCAGACAGTAGCTTAACACCAGTGGTGGCTTCCCTGTCCCAGTAGGTGTAGAGCAGAGCAGTGTCTGTGCTGCTGATACGGGGGCTTGGATTAAACCCCTGATATGGCTGATCTTGAGTCAGTTTTGCATTTCCCCCACTAATGGTTACGGTTAGGATTGGGGGAGGGGAAGCTGATCCTAGATCTGTACCTAGGGGGAACTTCACTTTGGAGCTGGTATGGCTCACAGGTTCATTAGCACCTCTCCAGCAGGCCACATGATGCTTTGCATGGGTCATGTGAGTGACCTTGGAGCTACCGTGCTGCTAGGCTACAGGACACCCCCCACCCCCACCCCCCCACACACACATACACAACAGTTGGCTGAGAATGGAAAGCTACCTTGTCCACAAAATGACCTAATATTCAGAGTTAGCATGTATCTCCTGTCCAAAATGAGGTCAGAACAATGTACTTCAAATATAATTAAAAAGTACCAAAAAAAATAAAAAACAATATCTTCAACATAACCATTCAGGAGATTGAACAGTTAGATTATTATGGCACAACATACTGTAATTTAAGAACAGGATGAGAGAAAGAAAGAAAGAAAGAAAGAAAGAAAGAAAGAATGCGTGTGTGTGTACACAGTGAGAGAAAGAGAGAGAGAGAGAGAGAGAGAGAGAGAGAGAGAGAGAGAGAGAGAGAGAGAGAGAGAGAGAGAGAGAATGGGAGAGTGTACAATGTATGTCACCTTGACTGAATCCCAGACATGCATATCATTCTCATCTATCTCCTGATCAGTTTCCACTCGCTCTGTTTTCTGTTATAACAGCTGCCTGGGAAACGTGGGGGATACCAGTGGGACTGTGTTAACTACACATCAATCCAGGTGGTGTTTTAACAGCGGAGAGATCGACGGTGTAATGAGGGGAACTGTTTACCCGATCTACCAAGACAAAGATGGAAGATTCCACATGCTATCACTGCCAGTTCTGCTGTCTACATGCACCGTGAGGGAGGATATGATTTGTGGATCTGTGCAGAATGAGCACCGGCCAATAAAGAGGCCAGAAAATCAGGAAGACAGACGTGTCTTTCATGTTGACGGCCAATCGGTCTCCTGTCATGAATCAGTTTTTTTTCTTTCTCCATGTTTTCCTTTCTGGTTTTCTTTTTCCCTGGAGTTCATTGAGGATGAGGGATATATTCTTTACTGGCGTTCTGAAGTGGGAGAGGAGAAGGAATAGTAATGCTTTGCGTCACTCACACAGGTGAAGGGAAACATTCCGTTATCTTGGAATCTGCAAGGAGCCTGGCTGTGTGGGTTGCTGATGCAGAGAGAGGGAGTGTTTTTCATACAGCTCGGAGCGTCAGGCTTTGCCGGCCTCACGAGATGCGGGGGAAAAGCGGGGAGCGGCGTTGAATTAGTCACAGCCTGTGAATTAGTCACGGCGACTTCAATCATTTACACTGCCCCCTCACAAAGATATACACACACACGCACACACATGAACACACAGTGGTAAATATGCTTCCCCCTCACAAAGATACACTCACACAATCTCATAGAAACTGGTAAATAAATACACAGCCCCCTCACAAGACTACACGTAGCCTATCACATAGCAGTGGGAACTACATTGCCCCCTCATGCAGATATACACAATCACACAAACATCAAAAACACATTTACATTACATTTTACATTTTAGTCATTTAGCAGACGCTCTTATTCAGAGCGACTTACAGTTAGTGAGTGCATACATTTTTTCATACTGGCCCCCCGTGGGAAACGAACCCACAACCCTGGCGTTGCAAGCGCCATGCTCTACCAACTGAGCTACACGGGGCCACATCACAGACAATGGTACTAGATTTCAGTCTCAGTCTTTCAGTCGATAGGTCCACTTCTGTCAGCCTGAGTAGGGATTGAGGGATTGTCAGTATTTACAGGAGGCAGGGGCAGCACTCTCCCAGTGGATCAACGTAGCCAAAGGCTCGTTAGCCATCTCTGGCAGGCCTGTGTTGGCGGTAGGGCCTCTAACAGTGTTTAAAACAGCACAATCAGGACTCACTAGTATATTGGTGGTGGGGCTGGCTGTTTGCACTGCTGATGCAGGCACCTGTAAAGGCTGCAAAGGGCGTTTGCCTAGGCCCAGTATCTGCTGCTGCCGAGGATTGGATAAAACAATGGGCATGCGGATAGTCTTTGCCGACATCACCGTCCTGATAGGTTGAGCAGGTGTCATGTTCACAGTGCTGTTGGATGGAGGCACAGTTGCCACAGGAGACGTTCTGCTACCGGAGGCACCCCCAAGGGGCGGTACGGTCACCAAATGTAGAGACTGCATCCTGTAGAAGGTGCTCCCGATCCGTGGAACAGCAATCGTCTGCAGGACCTGCGTCCGGGTGGAGAGCGCTCCCATAGGTTGCACGAATGACGTTAGTTGCTGTGTTGTGAGTGGTGCGTAGTTGATGCCAAGTCCCATGTTCAAAGGGAGCTGCTTTGTTGGGCTCTGTGGAACTCCTGCTGTTTGAGCTGCGCTGGGACTTCCTTGCACGGAGGAGAGTGACAAGCCACCCATCCCTTCTGGTTGAGTTAAAGGTGGAGCTGCCACCACATTAGCTAGGCCAGTGAGTATGGTGGCCGGAGCAGGGAGCCGGTGTGAAACTTGTGGAGAACCGTTGGTGGTGGTGCTGGTGGCCGATAGTGGAGCTCGAATCTCCATCATCTGGCTTGAATCACACCCACCCACCCCTTTGTTAACAAACTACTGCTGCCTACTGCATAGATCTAGGCCTGCATCTGATTCTGAACACTGGAAGGTATCTGCCTGTCAGGGGAGTCTACCTGGTAATCCAACAGTAAGCTAAAACATCCTGCCCACAGCTGAGAAAAGCTACTGTCTTCATGTGATACTGCACAAACGATGCTATGTATGTTTGATTGAATTGTGCCCCAAGTAGTAGAGAATGTTCCTTCTCACATAGATGCACACTCACACATCACACACTCGGAGATAGGCCTACATAACCTAACCAACGTTTCAGATACACAAGTGCAAATATAGGCACACACACTTAAACACAACAATACACATTCAAGCGTTATAGACCGTAACACAGACGTGAATAACACTCCTCTCTCCTGCTCTCTCATGCAAACGCACACTCAAATACCAGTACACCCCCTCCAACACACACACGCACACACACACACACACACACACACACACACACACACACACACACACACACACACACACACACACACACACACACACACACATCAGCCTAGATACTGTATAATGATGTAGTTACCCTTTCCTCCAAATAAGATTATTCACACATTCCTCTCTGTTTACCTCGATGGGGGAAACAGTATTTTGTCAGACGGCCTCTCCTGCTTGGCTGAGTAGGAAAGCCTTGGTCTGCTGGCTGTTTACATACAGATACAGAACAGGATATTCATCAACTGCAGAAGCTCAGAGGTTTCCACACACTTTATTATGAGTCATTGTACAAGAGGTTTCTTCTATGGAAATAAAATGGATATGCTTCTAGGACCGTGTTACTGCTCTGTGAAAATAAACGTACCCTACATTTCCACACAACAGACACTTTATCTGTCAGCCTGCTGACAACACTATGCTTATGCTATGA